>NC_081319.1:54150000-54450000 GCF_026419965.1 Kogia breviceps | reverse complement strand
CTAACAAACTCCTAGGTGATGCCAGTGCTGCTCATTTGTGGACCACACTTTGAGTAGCAAGGAAATACAGCCCTTAGCTGGGTTCTTCAAATACAATCTAAGGTCCTGATGCAGACAAATTCTACTCAGGGATCTGAGAGAGCCTGAAAGGAAAACCCTAAATTTTGGTCAGTGGTCATTCAGAGATCTAGGTGCATGAGATATATTCATATAAATATTAACACAAATATGCACATATAAAATAGAGTTCAGTTTTTCGAAAAGAAAATACACTTAGAGATCGCTAACATTACATGAAGAAAGACAGCCAGGTTTTATGTGCCAAGTGATATGACACAGTAGGAAGTACCCAACACCATCTATACAATATTCTCGCCAAAAATCATTGAATTAGAGCAGACCTTTAACTCTAACTACCAGTTTAGAGGAAATACGAGGCAACAGAGGAACATGTGAAGCACGCATGAGGTACCAAAAAATCCAGAATGTGAGAAATTTTACAGAACAAATGAACTGATATCTTCAACAAAATTTATGCAAAATAAAAACAAGAATAGAGACTTAGAAGTCTCTTAAGAGACACATGGACCCAGTGTAATGTAAGTACCTTGTTAGGATACTGATTCAAACCAAGTATTAAAAAAAAAAGTTTAAAAGATGATCTAGAGGAATTATTATTTTTAGCTACAAAAATTTTTTTAAAAACCTGTTTGGGGGCACATCCTGAATTATTTACAATGAAACAATCTGATATTATTCAGAGGAATCCAGTGGCGGTTGGGGGAGGATTGTACCAGGGCATAGAAAAAACAGGTTGGCAGAGAACTAAGCCTTGAAGCTGGTGATGGGAAGGTTGAGGGATGTTATACTAGTTTCTCTGTTTTTCTGTTTGTTTAAAGATTTCCAAATTCAAGGTTGTAAGTAAATAAATAAGCAAGGAAAGAAAGAGAGAGAGAGAGAGAAGAAGTGAGCAAGAGGAGGGAGGGAGGAAGAGAGAGAAAAAAAGGAAGAAAGGACGAGGGGGGAGACAGAGAGGAGGAGAGAGAGGAGTGCTCAGAGAGGGCCACCTCGCACCCAATTACTCTTCAAAATAAGTAGATTCAGTGAACTTGTGATTCCAATTTCAATACCAAGTAAGAGTCTAGGACATATTATTGAAATGGTGAAAGTTAAATTTGAAAAAAAAAAAAAAAAAGAAGAAGAAGAACAAAAAGAAAAAGAAAGCTGAGATCGCCAGGCCCCACTAAGGGCGGGTTGCTGAAGACCCTTCCCTTTATATTATGGCTTCCTGACAGGCCTGTCAGAGATCCCATAGACATAAGGCCTCTGGATCCAGCAGAGCATATGTCAGAGTCTCTCACGATCTTTGTAAAGAAGGCAGAGATCACGGCTCAGGTGAGAGCTCCGCGAGGTGGATTGATGACTGGTTGAACATCCATCCCCAGAGGAGCCCTCGGGAGGCTGGGGGCATCTCTTCAGCAGAGACTGAAGGACTCATGTTCAACACGCTCTTGTTCTTTGTCGATGACAGATGAAGATATACAAGCTGTGTTGGTCAAAGTGACAGGGGACATAAAGGACTACCTTTGAATACGTTTGATGACAGAATGATTATCTAAAGACATCTCAACATGCTACAACAGAAGCTACGTTAGCAGGCTGAAATGTAGTAGTGTTTATTATCAAACAACCAACCAGGAAAGTCAAGGTGAGGAAAAGCCCAAAGCCTGTGGCCGATGCAAAAACATGTGAGTGAAAGCCTGACCGTGGACCAGGTGCACTTAGGGCTCTTGTAAGATACAGATGAAGGGACACTTCCTTCCCAATGATGTCATCCTCTCTCCTGGCTGGGGAAACACTGACTTAAAGATTTTCTCTTACCGTAAATTCCACAGGAGTCAACAATCTAAGTAGCTGCCAAAGCTAATTTGATCTGCTAATTTGATTTTAATGTACATTAAAACAAGTTTTTTCCAGAATTGGGGATGAAAATAGTAACCACGTCTACCATTTAGTAAGCGTTTACTATGTGAGGCATCATGCCAGGTACTGTATGTACGTTACCTTATCTAATAGCCGTACTACCCTTTCAATGTGAGTGCTAATAATCTCACCTCCTAGATGGGGAAACTGGGGTCCAGAGTGCTTCAGTGACTTGGCTGGAGTCACACAGCCAGCAAGGATCAGAGCTGGGATGCAAAGGAAACGCCGCTGTGTGGATGTGGCTTAGGAACACAAACTGTCTGGGATGGTCCAACAAAGTGCTGAGTATGGGATTGAGTTCTAGTTGCCACACTTTAGGACAGTGCTGGCACAACCTCGCCTGTGTCTAAAACCTGGTGTTTTTGGTCAGGCCAGTGAGAGGACCAGCAGATCCTAAGAGGCCCAATTAGAGCAACAGGTGATTTTTCCTGTCACAGTACGTGCTTAGCGAATGTTTGCCGAACGGCTGACTTTAGCTGGAAAGAAGTTTCATGCTGTCTGCTGTTTGGTGTCTAATGCTGTATAACACACCGTCCCAAAGCACTGGCTTAGAACAATAAGAGTCATTTACTACTGTTCTCTCTCATGGTTCTGGGAGCCGGCTGGGCTTAGCTGAGGGATTCTCACTCAGGGCCTCTCCAGTGGTTGCAGTCATGTGGTGGCAGGGGCTGGCATCGTCTCTGAAGCTTCTTTGCTCCCTTGTCTGGGGCCTGAGTTGGGAAGACAATGAGCTGGCCTCCTCAGCATCCTCCTCTCTCTACGTGGTTTCTCATGTGGTTTCTCCAGCATGGCGGCTTCTGAGTAGTTGGACTCCTTATAAGGTGGCTCAGTGTTTCAAAGATTCAAGTCCGAAGTGAGAAGAGGGTTCAGTGGTAGCTGTATTGCCAGCAAGCCACACGGTGTGACTTCTGCTGCATCCTTACTATCAAGTCCACCACAAAGGCCTGCCCAGTTTCAAGGGGAGAGTATACAGAATCCACCTCTTGAAAAGCCAGGGGAGAGATTCTGGAAGAGCTTCTTGGACCAGACATGTTGCAGCCATTTTTGTAAAATCTGCCACTTCCACCCAAGAATATTTGGGGTGAAGGTGAGGGGCTAGAATTATTCTATAAGGAGTGAACTTAGGCCAGGTTATGGAAGAAAAGTAAAATGGAGACAGATTTTTCTTCAATAAAGGAAGATGTTTTAAAGGTGATGGTTTCTTTTAAGGTGGAATGAATTTTCTGCCACTGAAGGACTAAGCATGGACTGTCAGAGCCCTTCTAGGGATTGATAGAGTAAGGTATCTGCTCCCTCTGCCTGAGTGTATCCAGACATCTGCTAAGGGGACCAATTTAAGGGCCAGTATCTATAGCAAGAAGTCTTCGCGAGAACCAGAAAGGCCAGAGTAGTGGGCAAAGCTAAAATTTTAAACTTTTTAAAAATGTAAAGATCATGAGACCCAGGCTGCCAGTGGTGGGACATTCAAGTTGGGGGGTGGAAACAAGAGTTTGAAGCCAGAGAAGAGCAAACAAGTATAAACAACGTGGAGCTGGAGCTAAAGATTTGGAAAGTGGGTAAAGGATGGCAGAAGAGGCCTGAGCCTCTTCCCACCCTGGAGTGATGAGAGTTTGTTTCACATGCCAGCTGGGGTACTGGGTGTGCTGGAGGGGAAGGAGAGATGCTGGAAAGAGGTCAGCCTGACCTTGAACACTATGTAGCCAGGAACACTTAAGCATCAAGTGGAGGACTTGAATTAGTGTGAACAATGAGGCACCTTCTGAAGCTAAGACTGTTAATTCTCATGTCAACAATCATGTGGTAAATGATGGTCAGTCTCTAGGTATTTACAAATCAAAACTGCTACCATGCTCCTCCGGGTGCTATATGAGTCTTGACAGAGTAAGGATTTTTCTGCCCTCTGATAAGTTCTAATGAACAACAATCCCAGCGTGCCAGCTTCAGGCTGTGATGACACTCAGGCAGGGAGTCACAGCTTCATGGCCTTACACATCAGCTCACTGCATGGTTTTGAGAAGGTTAATTTCATAATTAAAATCCGTGTCTGATGAACAGCCCAGCACCAAGGAGCCAGAGCAAGTCTCTTGCGGTCCTGGTAAAGATCTTTGTAAAACTGGGTTTGATACACAGAAGAGAAATCACAATGTATTACATTTATCTGTCTATCTATCTATCTATCTATCTATCTATCTATCTATCTATCATCTATCTATCTATCTATCTATACAGGCTACTGAGAAAGCTAAGTAAGATAATAAGCTAAGATAAAATAATACAGACAAGAAGCTGAGATAAAATGAGTGATGGGCAAATACACGTCTGAATCAATAAAGGAAATTTCATCCTGGATCACCAAAAGGACAAGGGCATTGGCTGGTTTTTGTGGTAAGTCAATGAGTCAAGTGAGTCACTTTCATCCTCACCTCATGTGAGGATGAAAAAATGGATGGAACAGATGGAATGGTAGTGATCTTACAGAGACCCAGAATGACCCAGTTTGGCTAATAAGCCGGCAGTTCCATATTGTACTCAAAGAGACGGGCTGCACTAAATCATCACGCCTGGGACGTCCACCATAAACCATAAGGTGCTGGTCCTTCCCCACTGTTCATAAAGTGGCCAGTGAACCAGACCTCTCAGTTATAGAGTACATCAGTCTAGGAGCAGATACATGAATTTAAATCCATATTGAAATACAGTTCAGTCGGTGGGCAGTATGATTCATGATTTTAGTTTAAAACCTCTCTGGAGCAACGTAGCTAGACTGGAATCTGTTATCCTTCACCCCTTGATGTTCACCTTCCCATGATACAGGTGGGTGGGCAAAACTGAACAGAGTCCCAAGTTGAAAAGCGGCCCAAAGGTTCAAAGAGGAGATGTAGATCGAGATCAAAACTCCCATGCCTACTTTGAATTACAGAATTTTGAAGTTGGAAGACGCCTTAGAAATTATCTAAACCAATTTCTCATCTTATAATTGGAAAAACTGATTCCATAAAGGAAAATGTACATATCTCTTGGCCATTTCTTTCTGATAGAGCATTTAGCCAATGCACACAGTGAAAAAGAATGGGAAAAATAGAATTTGGGCTTGTGGAATTTTATTTTAGAAACCCTGCCATAGAATAATTGCTGTATCACTTGCCACCCTTGGGGCATGACCTGATGGGAAGGAAGAAGCACTGTGGGTCAGGAATTCTGTGATCTAGTCCCACCAGCATCTTAACTAGCTCTGGAACATTCTCTCAGGTCCCTTTCTGATTTTCTTTCTTTATCCCCAAACCTATCAGAGTTCAGAGCACATGGTTGATGCTAAAGAAACATTTCATGAATGAATAAATGCACTTAAGCTCTAAACTTCCATGCTTCTCTGCATAGTAATAAGAAAAAAAGTAAGTCCTCTTGAAAAGGGAAGGCTTCATCTATCAGAATGTGGATGTATTCAAATTCCTGGATATGTGCTAAGATAAATGCACAGTAATTTTGCTAAAAATACTTTTTAAGAAAAACAATTAATTTAAGGGCACCCTGACGCCCCAGAGATGTCCATTCATATCATTCAATTTAGGAAGAGGAGCACTTCATTTTTATTCACTGGAGAATCAAGACCTCTGGGGACAGCTTTAAAAATGGATCTCCCTTTAAGCTTCCTTTATCCTTGCTTCTCAAAGCAAGGTCCCTGGACCAGCAGCAGCAGCATCAGTATTATCTGGGTGCTTGTTAGACTTGCAGAATTTCAAGCCCAACCCTACAGTTTGAATCTGCAGTTTAACAAGAGCTCCAGGTGATTTGTGTGCGAGCTAAAGTTAGGGAAGTGCTGTCATAGATCAGTCCAGCAGGCTGAGATGGTTAGGAGAAGTGCCATTCACTTTGCAGTTTATAGTTCCTTCTGCCTCTATCAAAAAACCCACCATTTGCACTGCCTACTTAAACACTTAGAGATAAATTCCCAGTGGAACAAACTTCAAGAAGCCTTCAGAATATTTCCTTCTTAATTATTAGATTGAACCATATGAAATCACTGGTACTCAATGGTTCTGAACTACAAAAATTGCCATTTTGGGCTTCCCTGGTGGCGCAGTGGTTGAGAGTCCACCTGCCGATGCAGGGGACACAGGTTCGTGCCCCCGTCTGGGAGGATCCCACGTGCCACGGAGCGGCTGGGCCCGTGAGCCATGGCCGCTGAGCCTGTGCATCCGGAGCCTGTGCTCCGCAACGGGAGGGGCCACAACAGTGAGAAGCCCGCGTACAGCACACACACACACACAAAAAGGCCATTTCATATATTTCAACTGCTTACAATGCACCAAGCTTTGTGTTAAATACTTTTAACTATGGTCATTCTAATCCACAGAACACTCTATAAGATAAATATTAAGTCAATTTTGTAGTTGAGGAAGTTAAGGACTAGAAAAGTCACGTTCACAAAGTTTCACAGCCAGGAATGCAAAGGCTCATGTCCACACCCAATCCTGACCCTGAGGCCCAGCCTTTCTCAAGGCGTGAACCTCAGACCACCACGTGGGAAGTCTGTTAAAATGCATATTCTAGGTACCATCCCAGACATATCGAATCTAGATCTCTGGTGTTGGGGATTAAGACTCTCTATTTTATTAGCTTCCCTGGGAATTGGGCATGTTTTATTCGAGAACGAATTGAACCCCCTTCTTTTTATACCCTGCTTCCTTTCCAAGTAGGTGGTGAAAGGCCACTGGCATAAAAATCTAACTCACCCCAGGGCAGACTAAACCATATACCCAATTTCCCCAGGACACTCGTGGTTTACGGACACTGTTTATGTTCACATTACAATTTCTAAGATTTCCTCCTTTGACTCTCAAAAGAGTTCTGGTTTGGATGATAAATTATATGGTGGCCTTGTGCTAGGGGGAAAATTGGGTTGGGTTTCTCCCAGCAGAGCACCAAGCCTCCCTCCCCATCGGGCAGCTCTCTTGAGCTTCCCAGTGAGCTGGGCAGGGCTGCGTCTGCCCCGGTATATCCAGTGTCCTGAGTCTCACTCTCCCCCTCCTCCAACCCTGGCCTCCCAGGCCTGCAGCGGCAGGCAGGCTAAGGCATTCACACAGGGATGCCCACGCTGCCATTCCCTGGAAACCTGTTAGAAACCTTTGAGCTGTTTTGATCTACGCTCCACTGACAACATTGTCTCTTTTCCATTATCATCCTCTGTGCCATCGGGGTTGCCTTGCCTGAGACCCCTTCTCCATGACTACATAGGTGTGTCCTCACTAGGCCACTAGGGCTAATGAGGTCTGACTCTTCTCTGGGACACAGGACCAGGCACTGAGTGAAATCCCAGTGGGTGTTTGCTGATAGTCCAAATGATCAAACTAATGCAGTTATCAGATTATTGTCCCAGGAGCAGGTTTTGACAATTGAGGAGAAAGGAGAACCAGAAAACTAGTGGGCAGGGAATGTGATTACATCAAGGCCTTGAGGGAGTTGAGAAAAGAAAAAGCCCAAAGGGTGTCCGAAATGTCAGGATACAAAAAAAATAAACTTATCTTTAAAGAATATGTTAGCTTCACTGTCAAATAATGTAATCGATATATTCTCCTTCAACCTCTAGACACGTTTTCAGGTAAAGTGTCCCTACATTTAAAAGAATGGGTCTCATTATGAATGTACTACAGAGCATCCAGAAAGTCTGGAAACACAGAGAAAATAATTTATTCATTATATCTTTTTCATATTAACATGTTGGCCCATTTCATTAAATTTACAGGAATTTTATCTGCAGACATGTCTGGAGGTTGAAGAAAATGTAACTTACATACCACTTAAAAATAAGTTTATCTTATGTGTGATGTTTAATTTTATGTGTCAACTTGACTGGGCTATGTGGCACCCAGACATTTGGTCAAACGCTATTCTTGGTGTGTCTGTGAGGGTGTTTCTGGATGAGATTAACATTTGAATCTATAGACTGAGTAAAGCAGACTGACCTTCCCAGTGTGGGTGGGCCTCATCTAATCAGATGAAGAACTGAATAGAACAAAAAGGCTCAGTAAGCAGGAACTCCTCCTGCCTGACTTCTTGAGCTGTGACATCAATCTTCTCCTGCCCTGAGACTGGAACTTACACCATCAGTTTTCCTGGTTCTCAGGTCTTTGGACTTGACCTGGACCTACACCTATACCACTGGCTCTCCTGGGTCTTCAGCTTGCCAACTACAGATCTTGGGAGTCTCAGTCTCCATAATCATGTGACACAATTCTTTACAATAAAGCCCGTGGCTCATATGATTACAGAGGCTGAGACATCCTAAGATCTGTAGTCAGCAAGCTGGAGACCCAGGAGAGCCAGTGGTCCAGAAGTTCCAGGCCGAGTACTAAGGCCTAAAAATATATATTCCTGAACATCTGCCTACCCTCAGGTCCAGGGAAAAATTCAGAATTGCTATAATTCAGCCTTTTCCAATATCAGTTCAACCAACCAGTATATTACCCACCCACTCCCAGTAAGTTTTAGTGGTCAAATAAATGAGAGAAACACTAGATAAAGGGAAAACATGGAACCAGTACCTTTAAGATGATTGCATGTACATGAGCCTCAAAGAGAGGAATATAACATGTTAGCTCTTCTCTAATGCTTTTGACCACTTATTCCCCATTCCTCCATCACCCTCTTTTTATCTTGCAAGACTGATATTCCAAGAAACACACTCGGGAAAAGCTGTGGCCAATCCATTCAGAATGGCCAGTTCTGATCATCAAGAAGCCAGTAGCAGGTTGGGCCTCTGAGATGTCTTCTGTGGATGGTACCCTAGGATCTATAAGGTCCTTTCCATTCAAATTCCAAAGAGCTTGTACATATCTGTTGGCTCCACTTTTGTCATCATAAAGCAAGATTGTGTCTCTTCCTGTAGAATCTGCTTCATTTAGGACTGAAGATCAATATGAAGCATAAGGACTATGATTCCTGGCTCTGATGTTTACCAGCTCTATGACCTCAGGCAATGTGCTAACTTCTTTGTGCCTACTTTGCTATCTACAAAATGGAGATGATAATAGTCGTTGTGAGGATTAAAGGAATGAATGCACATATAGCCTTAATATAGAGTTGTGCTGTCTCATAGGGTAGCCACCAGCCACATGTAGCTATTTCCACTAAAATTAATTAAAAATAAAATTAAAATTCAGTTCCTTGGTTGCACTAGTCACATTTCAAGAGCTTAATAGCCATGTATGATGGGTGGCCACCATATTGGATAGTATAGAAGAGCCATTTCCATTGTCACAGAATGTTACAGAGCCTGGGCAGCCAGCAAGTGCTGAATAAGGGCTAGGTTTTATTTTCCCAAGGCCCCAAAATAGGTCAGGTTGGTTGATTAGATCCTTGACTCTTCAGTCAGTTCTCCCTCTAGGGGACAAATACAAATTGTATGTTCTCAGTCACTCTGCCCTCTCTTCTCTTTATCTGTTTCCACTTCCCTCCCACCTCCCTCCCTCCCTCCCTTCCTTCCCTCCTTTCCTCCCTCCCTCCTTCCTCTCTCCCTCCTTCCTTCTCCCTCTTCCTTCCCTCCTTTCTTTTTTTTTTTTTTTTTTTTTGCGGTACGCGGGCCTCTCACTGTTGTGGCCTCTCCCGTTGCGGAGCACAGGCTCCAGATGCGCAGGCTCAGTGTCCATGGCTCACGGGCCCAGCCGCTCCGCGGCATGTGGGATCTTCCCAGACCGGGGCACGAACCCGCGTCCCCTGCATTGGCAGGTGGACTCTCACCTACTGCGCCACCAGGGAAGCCTCTTTCCTTCTTTCTTTTCCTTTCTCCCTGCCTCTGTCTTTCTCCCAAATAGAAGTATCACCAGAGAGTTTCCTGGTCCTTTATCATAATTTGATACCTGAACCTTTGCTGTTGTGTTTTCCTAGTAAAATACCCTGCTCTCTTGGTTCACTGCTCCAGGATCACTGTTGCATGTGCCCAAGGGCTCGCACTGCTCTCACACCACCTCTGGGAGGCCCAGACTTTGTGGGTCAGAGAGCTAAGACTGTCTTTCCACCAACTCCATCCTTTCTCTCTAGCAAAGTGAAAGACTTTGACATACATTAATGTGCACCTACTAAATTATTTGTAGTAGCAAATGTCACTGTAATGAGATCAGCCAAATACTACTGCCATGGGCTGCTGCCTAGGCCTTAGAGAAACAGACTGAAGGAAACTTCCTGTTGATAATACTCGTGATAAGATGTGACCACCATTCCTTTCTAAAAGTATCATAATGGATATCGATTCTTAGTTTTGGAGTTTGGCTCGTTAAAATACCAAACAGAATTCCATGGGGAATGAGCTATATTGATTGGTTCATTTTGCTTTATGGGTTTGTTTCCTATGTAACATGTAATTGTATTTTATAGTTGCTATAATATGCAAGAATTAAAGACCTAATTTGGCTAAATAAGAATTGACTTGTAAATTATGAAACATTCTCTCTCATCAAACTCCTGGATAATTAAATGAAACTTTAGCAAGTGTTATCTTTATAGATTGCTTTGTATTTGGGGTGGGAGCTGGAAGAGTGGGAACTTTTTTTTTCTCCTGTCACTTTTTAACTTTCTTAGCACTTAAGCCACTAGTAATGAGTTTAGGGATTTCAGACAAGGCTGTTAAATTTTTGCTGAGGTATATTAAGCTGTCCTTTCTTTCACATTATTTTGCTTCTAAAATCTCAAAGTGAATTGCCCTGAGTGGTATGGTGGCAAGGGCATAGGTTCTTGTGGTAATTAGACTTAAGTTCAAATTAGGCTCTGCCTCTCCCTCCTCATTTCAGTAGGTAGGTTGTGCTTTCCTGCACCTTGTTTCTGCACTTGACCATGTAACATGCCTTTGCTGGTGGAAAGTGAGCAGACATGATGCACAGAATAACTTGAAAAGCACTTGCATTATTGGGCTTGCCGTATTGTTCTATCACAGCCATGAGAAGAACATGTTTATATTAGCACCTAGTCTCAGGAGAAGGAGAATAAGCACCTGGAGGAGAGCCACCCTCAGCCAAGCTCAATCTAGACAGCCAACTCTTAGCCCATAGGTGTATTCTGGGCTGAGGAAGTGATTATTGCTGTATGGTGCTGCAGTTGTATCACAGCTAACTGACACATACCCTGTCAAGCATTATTTACCCATCACCTTCTCCCACTGTCAAGGGGGATGGCTCTCTCTCTCAGCACTGCCCTTAGAGATGAAGAAAGTCACCAACAAGAATAAAGAGATTTT
Organism: Kogia breviceps; assembly: GCF_026419965.1. NCBI lineage: Eukaryota > Metazoa > Chordata > Mammalia > Artiodactyla > Physeteridae > Kogia > Kogia breviceps. Next base: position 54,438,791 of record NC_081319.1, on the reverse strand, counting down.
TAAAAAAGAAGAAGAAAGAGATTAGTCCATGTGTTGAATGGATATGTACACATCCAGTGCAGAACAGTTCTTCCTATCTGCAAGAGTCAAGTTTATAGAGACAGGAAAGCATTTGTGGTGTCTAAGGAGTAACTGCCTGGAAGACTAAGAATATAGCCTTTACACCATAAAACATATATTAGAGAACAGAGCTGCTAAATAGGATAAACTATTAGAAGACAAGATAATAGACAGAAGGAGGAAAAATATGAGGGGAGATGACTAAAACCTAGATGCAAGAGATATTTAAGGGCCCAGCTGAATCCAAAAAAGGAAGATGAGGAGAAAGCCTAAATAAGATTAATTTATGTGGCTTTTTTTTTTCCCCTTTGTTTAAATCAGAGTCTACAACTCTCACAGGGAATCCAAGCATCTAGCATGACTCCCTTAATGGTAGATTCACAATGGCTGAGGGATTTATCAAGGTAAATGAGCTTCAGAAACCCATCCACTTCAGTGACGGGTGGTAAAACAGGAAGTGACTCTGCACCCCATCCCAGGGAATCCTTGCACTGCAGCACAAAGAAGAACTGAGTGAGAAAGAAGAGCAGAAGAGACCAGGGGGATTGCAAAATGGGTGCACAGAGATGTGGACCTCAGGACCAGATGGTTGGGCTAAGCAATGAGAACACAGCTTAAGCAAAGAAATGGGATCTTTTCTGGACTGAAGAGTGTTAGCCATTAAATTCCCGAGTCCCCGTCTTATTTGACACTGTCTGGCAAGTGAATATTGCACAAGGAAATCTCTGCATCCTGGGATAACACTAAGGTCTTTTGAGTAATACATATAAGGAAGTTCAAGAAAGATCCCACAAGACTGATGGCTAAAAAGTGGCTGGTCAGATTCAGTGTTGACAAATGTCTGATAAAATGTTTCAAGAAAATGGCGTTCTTCCATGAAACAACATCAGTAGTGTCTGTATGGCCAGTAACTTTAGGTGATTAGAAAGAGGGGTATACCCACAAAGACAAGAAAATAGGAAAGATGATGTTAGAAGAAGATGGAAAATGATAGACAAGTGCGAAGTGACTCAGTAGAAAAGAGAAACAAGAATGCTAAAGGCCTACAGAGGAGGGTGCCAGTAACATGCAAAGGGATTAAGACTGTAGAACCCAGAAACACTCAGAAATCGAAGCTAACAGGGGAAGGCTGGGACAGAAAGCAGAAGGGTTGGTATAAAGTCTGCATAAGGAGTAGTTAGACACCCAGATCCCCTCTCCTACACCCTCAGCCACTAAATGACAATTATTCTCCTACCCAACAAGGAGATGGAAAGTTTTTTTTTCTAAAAAAATTGAACAAGGGTGGCTCCACTTCCTGTATGGTGAAGCACTATGTTAAAAAGACAATTAAGGAAAGAGCTACATAAGTAACAGGCAGGTCCCTATCCTCTTTCCTCTACTTGCTTACTAAACACTAGGCAGGTGACTGGAAATATTTCCTGCAAAAATAAACCTAAGAGAAAGATTTCCCCATTGAAAAGGCCAGTTTACTCTGATTTTGCTTTAGTGAAACACAAAGATTTGACAAGCCTTACTCATATATACAGAGCTTTCACCAGTTTTTTAATACTTCATATAAAATATGATTAGATCTCCAAGGATCACCTGATATGTGTGAAACCTCTCAACATCAAAGACTGAAACTGGATTGATCTAACAGTTGGCCAAAAATAATAATGTTTTAAATATTAGAGGAATTGATATCATTTTTGTGTAAAAGAAGTCTAAAAGTAGGCATTCCATGATGTGTATGGTGGTACAGAGTCATTAGGGACACAGGCTGCTTCTTTGAAGATAATAGAAAGCTGTTTCAACAAGCTAGCATCTAGATTCTGACCTCAACTAACCTCATGGTTCAAGATGGCCATTAGAGCTCCAGCCACCATGTCCAATTCCAAACAGTAGGGAGGAAAAGAGCAGAAAGACAAAAAAGCAAAACCTCTAGTTGAGTCATCTCTCTCTAGGCAGCTTCCCTAGTAGCCCTCCAAACACTTCTACTTACCTTTCACTGGCCAGAACACCCTCTTTCTCTAGCTACCATGGAGGCTGGTAAATGCAGTCTTTCATCAAGGTACATATCTGTCCTGAATAAAATTGTTTTATGGAAAAAGGAGAGGATAGATTTCTGATAGACTCAGCAATCTCAGACACATAAACACACACATGCTCATGCACACATACACACACACTATATAAAGCAATTGGAAAGAAACATGGTTGATATGCCGGGAACAGAAGAAAACCTCAAAATATATTTTCAGAAAGTTAGAAGATGTTTCACCCCATGAATAAAAAACATATTTCTATTTAAAAGAAATGAACAAAAAATAAGAGCTGTTTGAAATTTAAAATATGGTAGCCACCAAAAAAAGGAGAGTGAATTGAAAGATACAGTGGAAGAAATCTCACATAAAATAAAAGCAAAAAGACTAAGAGATAGAATAGTAGAAAAGACCAGGAAACTAGAATATTAGTCCAAAATGCTTAATGTCTTAATAATGTTTGAGAAAGAGATTTTAGAGAAAATTGAAGGAGGTTAAAAAAATAATCAGTTTTCTCTCTTTTGAAGGATATGTTCCCATTTGAAAGTGCTCACTGAATATCCTGTAAAATAAAGGAGAAAAATTCACAAAAGGTACATTATTATGAAATATAAGAACACCAGAAAGACAAGACAAAATTTCCAGAAAGAAAAAAAATAAAAGATTCCCAAAGCAACAATAAAAGATAGAAGATAGAACTCAAAGGAAAAATGTCTTATACAATCTGAAGGGTAATTACATTCAATCTAGAATCCTATACCCAGCCAAACTATCAATCAAATGTGAGGATAGAATAGCCATTTTCAAACATGAAGTGACTCAAAATGTTTATTTCCCATGCATTCTTTCTTGGAAAACCATTAGAAGATTTTCCCTGTTGAAATGATGCAGTAAACAAAGAAAAGGGAAGACTTGAGACCCAAGAAACACAAGGTCCAACACAGAAGGTAATTCTCAGGATAACAACAAGGAAGTTCTCTGGACATCAGCTTTGCAACAGGCCTGGGGAACAACGAGTCAAGATTGTAGGAGGTGGACAGACTGGTCCAGGACAGGTGGAAGTAAGCAAAGGCATTAGAACTGATGAATATGACCATCCTGAGAGAGCCTTTATGTTTCTAGCAGAGAAAATTGGTTCACATTCATAATGCTTTACAAGTAACAAAACTGTAACAGGCTATTATCTTCTTTAAAAAAAAAACAAAACTGAGGGACTTCCCTGGTGGTCCAGTAGCTAAGACTCCATACTCCCAATGCAGGGGCCCTCGGTTCAATCCCTGGTCAGGGAACTAGATCCCGCATGCCGCAACTAAAGGTCCCGCATGCTGCAACTAAGACCCAGCACAGCCCAATAAATGAATGACTGAATAAATTAATAAATATATATTTTTTAAAAATAAAAATTAAAAAATAATATTTAAAAACTGAAAATTTGTATCAAAGGGATATATAATATAGGATAATTCATAGCTCAGTTATGAACAATATTTACAAAGCTATAATAATGCAAAATGTTAATATAACCAGAAATTATGATGTAGCCATATCAGAAAGATGGGAGAGGGAAGTTTAGGAAGTATATGTGGAATATAAAATTAATGAAGTTAAACATAGCAGTTTAAGTGTATGATTTAGGAAAGTAGTGGTAAATAGGAGAAGAAAGAGTAAAAAAAGGATTAAGACCAGTTGCCTTTGGGGAGTGGGACTCCTGGGTGGACAGCGGTAACTTAAGTTACTGCTGTTTTTCATGATAAACATGATGGAAGCACCACTTGACTTTTAGAACTATGACACCTATTGTTATGATGAAAGAAATTAATCATCTATGCAGAAGCAAACAAAACAAACTGGTTCTATAATGACAATTTCTGGGTAGCACTCGAAAAGATTTGGAAAAAAAGGAGAAAAAAAAGAAATGTCAAACTGTTTGAGCACAGCTCTGCATTCTTCTGCTCAGACCCCCACATGCATTTCTGTCCTCCTTGCTCAGAAAAGCTTTGCCAAAGCAGGAAAACACCCAAGAAGAGATTTGTATTAAACCAGCAGTAAAGCTGCTTCACCCTAAAGTGACCGCCTTCTGTCAAGACGCTGGCCCTCCCATTATTCTAAAAAGCAAGACTAATAATAAGGTCCTCTGTCTTAGAAGGTGAAGACTGAGGAGGACATTATCTATGTTTAATGTCATGAAAGTTTTGCCAGGAAGAATAAACTTAGTGTCATAGGAGTAGAAAAAGGCACAGGGGACAAGAGTGTCCCTATGCCCTTTCCTCATCGTCACAAATATTAAAAGTATTAACTGAGAGACATAAGTCAGTAAAAATGCTTTCAATCAGCTCTACCAATTATAAAGCTAAATCAATGTAAATATCTGAAACATTTCATCAAGAAACACTCAATTGCTGAATTCAGTGACCAACTCAAGACATGCAATAATATGGGTCAATATAAAAAACGTCATGTTGGGACTTCCCTGCTGATTAGCGGTTAAGACTTGGCCTTCCAATGCAGGGGGTGCGGGTTTAATCTCTGGTCAGGGAGCTACGATCCCACATGCCTTGCGGCTAAAAAAAACCAAAACATAAAACAGAAACAATATTGTAACAAATTCAATAAAGACTTTAAAAATGGTCCACATCAAAAAAAATCTTAAAAAAAAAAATGTTGAGTGACAGAAGCCAGACACAAGAGCACATACTGCATTTATTCATTTTGCCATTGTTCTCTAAACTGTACATGTGTGATTCACATACTCTTCTAGGATGATATGATATGTTTCCTAATTTGAACGATTCTGAGGTTTACTCTTGCAATATTTCTGGAATATAATACTTTTACCTAAAAATACTATCTATGGAGGTCATTAATGTTTGCTAAAAACCTACTGTCCTGTAGCTACATTATATATATCATCATCTTTATACTCAGAGTAGCACTTTATTAGTTATCATGGTTCTAAATGAAAGATTAGACAACTGAGGCTCAGAAAGGCAAAATAACCTTGCTCAAGACCTAGACACACATGCAGATCTACTTGACTCCAGGGTCCCTGCTCTTTTGACAGCATCAGATTGTGGTAATTTCATTCTTTTAAGAGGAGACAAAGGATTATTTGGAGTTGTATGCAGAACATGATCAGGAAAGGCAGGTGAAGCTCTTATCTCTCAGAAGCCTGGAGTAGATGGTGGTGGTCTAGCCTCCCTGGAGGGGGCCCCAGAATTGACTTTAGCATTGCTCTCTTTCTTCCATCATCTTTCACTCTTCTGGATAATTCTGTGCCCTGATGCTTAGAGAAGTTCCATCCTCGACATTAACTTCACCAATGATACAGACACATTTGTCCTTCCCAGTGGGAAGCTAACTGAGAAAACAACTGATCAGTGATGAGCAGAAGTCAAAAATGAACAAAACTGGAAAGTGATGATTCAAACTGCCAGGAGACTTAGATGAATTATGTAGGATATTCCAAATGCACTCAGATTTGACTGTTGCCAAAGAAAGTAAGTAGAACCTTGGTGATTTATTTAAGAGATTGTTTAAATTCACTTGATCCATGGCTAAGGCTCCAGAGGTGATATGACCCAGCCAGAATTGCTACTCTTTCTGGAGTAAAAAGAAATGAATAAAAGGAGAGATAGGTAACTAAAGTTCCCTTCTGATCACAAAAGAATGCCTAGTGATTGTTTTAGGAATCTCTTTAGGTTGGATAAATGGCAGAATACAGAATTTGCCCTCTTCCCAGACAGTTTCGTTTTTAAAAGCATCAAGTGAAGCCTCCAGAAGGGAGTTAAGTGCTGCAGAAGACAGCCACAAACAGCGACTTCTTAAAAATAAAACTGAAAAACAGACTAATTAATTTACAAAGTGTAGGGTATGCTAAGAGTACAAAAAAATCCTGCCCATTTAGTGTCCACTCGTGTTTCAGCAAAACAGAGCACTTGCAAAGTGCTATATATTAAATTATAAGGCACAACTATGGTGCATAATTCTCAGATACTCAGATATAATATATATATATATATGGACAATTGAACTGAAACCATTCTTAATGCAAAAAATCCCTTAATATCTAATTGGTAAGCATCTCTATTGGCCATGTTACCAGGACTGTATCTCTGAAATTTTTACTAGTTAGGCTGTCTAGGTGACTCAGACCAGGGTGGTAGCAGTGAATGTTGTTGAGGAGGTTAAATTCTGGATCTATTTGAAGGATTTTCTGACAAATTGATGTGGGTTATGAGAGAGAGAGAGGAAAGCATAGAGAATGACTCAGGGTTTTTCACTTTGAGCAAATGAAAGATGGAGTCATGATATAAAGTAAGATGAAGAAACCCAGGAGTGGAGCGAATTTGTAGGGAGAGGGAAGCTCAGTTTGGACATGTTGGGTTTGAAATAACCACTGGACTTCCAAGTATAGGACTAGAGCAGGCAGGTGAATATATGAAGAGAGAGGGGAAAGACCTGATATTTTTTGTGTGCCTCCATGGTTGTCAGACCTTATACTCGTTACCTCATTTAATTCCACAGAAACCTACATGTTAGATATTTTACCTCTGCTTTGTTTTATGTTGTTTATATACAAATGTTGAATATCAAAGCATTTAAATGACATTGTCAAGGTCATACAGCTGGTAGATGGGGAGGCTGGAATTCAAATCCAGGTTGCCTGATGCCAAAGTCCATGCTCTTTCTTTCTGCTGAGCCATGCTGCCTCAGGCCCGTGCCCTTTGTATCTTTTCACTCTTTGAGGAAGTGAATATTTCATTAGTGAGAACACAGGTTGCATGTTCTAGAGACCCCAAATAGTAGTGGTTTAAACAAAACCACTGAAGTTATTTATCTTTTCTGTTAACAGACTGAGGTAGGTACTCCAGGCATCATCATGGGACCTAGGCTGCCCCCATCTTCCTGCTCCACCATCCCCATGATACTTCCTTTTCCTGAATGGATCAAAATAGCTGAATTCCATGGCCGTGATCCAAACAACAGGATGGAAGAAGGGAGAATGATGGTCCTTATCTGAAAATTGTGCACATCATTACTATTCACATTCCATTGGCCAAAACTTAGTCCTAAGCCATCTCTAGCTGCAAGGCAGGCTGGGAAATATTGCCTTTATTTTCAGCAATCAAATGCCAAGCTAAGAAACCAGGCCTTCTAATATTATACTCTGAGAGAAAAGGGGAGAATAGGGATCAGAGGATAGCAAGATCTGCTCTAAAAGTTGAACTAAATTTCTTCTTAATGTCTTCAGGTGAATGCTTATGAAACAAGTTCATTTTATATATGTTTGAATTTTAAAATATCATTAAAATCTCAATGTATGTGAATTTTTAAAAATGCTAATTCCTTCATATAAAATGCAAGGAAACAATATTTCAAAGGATGGTGTGAAATCATAGAAAATATATGTATTGGTCTTTGTGCCTGGTTCCTAACAGGAGCTCCTGAAAACCTTGTAATTTTCTAAGTGATAAGGGCACTAGGAGCATCTTTTGTTCTACTATTTGGTCTTTGACCCCAGCTCCTAAATCCCTTGGAATTTCCTGGGTGATGGGAGTCTTTTGTCCAAAGGAGAAGACTCTTAGAGGACTCCTGGATGGCTTTGGGATGGGGGTTGATCACCAGAAAGACCAAGCCATGATTAGAAGCTTGGAACTTTCAGCCCCACCCTCCATCCTCCGGGAAGGGGAGAGGGTTTGGAGATTGAGTCAATGATCGTGCCTACCTGATGAAGCCCCCATAAAAATCCCAAAAGAATGAACTCTGGCACGCTTCCAGGTTGGCAGAACACATCCATGTGCCGGGCGGCTGATGTACCCCAACTCCATGGGGACAAAATCTCCTGTGCTCAGGACCCCTCCTGACCTCGCCCCATGTATCTCTTCATCTGGCTGATCATCTGTATCCTTCATCACATTCTTTATTATATAATAAACCAGTAAAAATAAGTATGTGTTTCCCGGAATTCTGTGAGCTGTTCTAGCAAACGACAGAACCTGTGGAAGGAATCGTGGGAACCTGCAATTTATAGCTAGTCGGTCAGAAGCCCAGTTGACAACCTGGGACACACAACCGGCATCTGAGGTGAGACAGCAGTCCTGTGGGACTGAGCCCTTAACCTGTGGGGTTGACACTAACTCCAATTAGTGTCAGAATTGAACTGAATTGCAGGATGCCCAGGTGGTGTTGCAGAGGACTGCTTGGTGTGGGGAGAAACGTACATAGCTGGTGTCAGAAGTGTGAGTGTGGCAGCAGTGTGTGCATATGGAAAAAACATAGGAGAGCTCCTTCCCATACAGATGGGGACAATGTGGGTCGTAAACTATGCTGACACTATTGCCATATGGAGCCACCAATTTAGCTGGTATGTCAAAATACCTGTCATCCTTGGTCAGGATGAGTCTTGAAAGACATGAGTTTTTAATTATCATATTCCCTCAGTAATGCATCTGTCACATAAACTGTGGCCGCCCAATAATTTTAACTTCCCTTTCCATGATCCAACAAGACAGTTCTTTCATAACAGAGCAACTCTTGTCAAAATAGTGTTACTTTTCAAATCAAACTGCCAATTTTAGGAAATTGAGGTCAAAAACACCAAGATCGTTCCTCTACTTCTCTCTGCTCCTATTATTAAGTAGAATAACAATGACGGTAATAATCATGAGGAATGAGAGAAAGAACTTTTTAATGTAAACCCCAAATTTACATTTCTAGTTCAGACTTCTAGCTGGTTTGTATATATCATTGTCTCCACCTGGAAGTCTAATAGACATGGCAATCTCAGAATGTCCAAACTGAACCCTTAAAATATTTATACCCTGCATAGCCTCCTCATCTCAGTTGTTGGAAACCTAACCCTTCCAGTTACCCAATCCTTCCACAGGACAACCATCTGGGACGCTTCCCATGTTCTCATACCCACATCCAATCTGTCAGAAGATCCTTTTGGTTCCATCATAATCTGATGACTTCTCACCACTTCCACCTCCGCTATCATAGTACTGGCCACCATCTTCGTTTCCCTGGGCTATTGCAATATCCCCCCATTCTGCCTGTACCCCTACAGTCAACACTCAACAAAGCAGCCAGGGTGATGCTTTTATTTTATTTTATTTATTTATTTTATTTTTTCCCAGTACACGGGCGTCTCACTGTTGTGGCCTCTCCCGTTGCGGAGCACAGGCTCCGGACGCACAGGATCAGCGGCCATGGCTCACGGGCCCAGCCGCTCCGCAGCATGTGGCATCTTCCCTGACCAGGGCACGAACCCGCGTCCCCTGCATCGGCAGGTGGACTCTCAACCACTGTGCCACCAGGGAAGCCCAGGGTGATGCTTTTAAAACATGACTCAGATCATGCTCTTCCTCTGCTCAAAGGCCGGCAAGTGGTTTCCCATGTGCCTCATAGTAATGGCCACAGGGGTCTCCAAAGCCCTGTGACCTTCCTGCCTGCTCCTCTCTCCCTGCTCACTTGGCTGAAGCTCCTGGGCCATGACAGGCATTTCCACCTGAGGGATGTTGCTCTCGTCAGTCCCCTGCCTACAGTGCCCTTTCGGCCAGTCATCCCCTGGCTCCAGCCCTCACCTCCTTTATGTCTTTGCTCTTCAGTGAAGCTGACCTTCATTCCTACTTAACACCTCAGCTACTCTCCACCTCAGCATGCTAGATTCTCCTTGATTCTACTCTACTTTTTCTGTTTTTTCCCCACTGTGTTCAACACTTTTACTTATTTGGAAGTGTTAATTCTCTCTCTCCACTCAGAATGCCATCTCCTCGTGGGCAGGGATCCATGTCTGTCTTGTTCATTGCTTGCAGGCCCCAGCCTAGAACAGTGATGGGCCCATAGGAGCCCCAGCCCAGAACAGTGATAGGCACACAGGAGGGAACTCTGCTCTGTACAACTGCAAGTTACACCTACTAACCATGTCATTTTGCACTTATCAAAGAACTATTACATTTAATAACAACTGTATTAAATTGTTTTATGGATAAAGAACATTCTCAGAAAATCATGGCATCCTATTGTTGGGATTTTTTTCCTCAGATTTTGTATCATTTCATTAGAAAACATCGCGTTTATGGCTCAGAAAGCTTAACCAAATAACTTCTAACTAGTCGAGTGGTTGAAAAAGAGAGGTAAAAAGAAAACCAGCTATTTGCTTTCAGGAAAGGCATGAAAGTTGGCAAGACTTCAGATTACTAAGGGAAGAAATTCTCGAGGGTTTCATTTTGGTAACTGTACCTGGTATTAATGATCCGCCAACGTGTTGTTTAAACACGCACAGTCAACACATTAGGCAAACAACGCCCTGGCCAACAGCATGCAGGGGCTTTTCACACACATCACACTTAAGACCCAAAGTCATAGCTAATTCATGGCCAAGGACACAACTAATGTGAGCAGTAAATAAAGTCGTGCCCCTAGTGTCAGCAGATCAAGAAAGACATCACTACAATGGAATTACTCAAGGTCATAAACTAGGGCCTCTTTATTTGTTCTGCTTCTGGACCGAGGCCTAGACCTAGCTCAGTGTAGACAGTCAGTGTTGTGGAATGAATGAATGAATGAATGAACAAATGAATGACAGGGCTGCTAAAGAGGACGGAGTCCTTTACAGAGACTTCTTAAAGTTGTTCTCATTGCTTTCACTTTTTCATTTCTCCTTCTATTTCATTAAGATGATTGAAGAGGAGGATGAGAAATAATCTCATGAGAGGAATCTGAATAATGATCTGTTTCATGGCAAAGCAATTAAAGGCCAGAGATACAAAATTATTGGGCCAAGACCGCACACCTTTTGGTAAAGACTTTACAAATAAAGAAAATTTACAGATGTTTTCTCACATCTTTATAGTAGTTTTTCAAAACCCACACTCATGGGACTTCCCTGGTGGTCCAGTGGTTAAGACTCCACACTCCCAATGCAGGGGGCCCAGGTTAGATCCCTGCTCAGGGAACTAGATCCCACATGCCACAACTAAGATCCCGTAGGCTGCAGAGAAGATCCCACACACGTGGCAATGAAGTTCCCACGTGCTAAGACCTGGTGCTGCCAAATAAATAAATAAATATTTTTTTAAAACCCACACTCATGATTCTAACAATAGATCCAGACTACTGAAGATTTTCAGATTTACTCTATCTTTAAAGCTAAAAGTATAGGGCTTTTCTTTGTAATTATACATCAATTTCCAAGGGGATAGGGAAATAAAAGTCATGAATGACTCATTCCCAAAGAGCTCACAGACATTCCTGCTAGGGTACCCCATTCTCACTCTTGTGTGACCTTAAGAAACTCTACAATGAGAACAGATTCTGAGTGGGTGAGAAGAGGAAACACTCCCTATTCCCTATCCCCAATCCTTCCGATGTAGGCAGTTTCTTAAAATTCCTTTTAACTAAGGACCACAATTGTTATTCCATAAAAATACTTAAAATGCAAATATCTCTGGAAGAGAAAAAACAAAACAGTTGACTTAGATTCACACTAGGGGGTAAACAGCTTATCAGATCTTTTCCAGGGAGTAGGTTCTGAGAGCTTCAGACTCCAAGGAGAGAAAAAAAGCACCGGAGAAAAGTAAAACAAATGTTGCCTCACTTACATCTTTGCTTGAGGCTACCCTGCCTCTGAATTTAGCAGTGTCTCTACCAGATCAATTCCCAGGAATTTGTTCTGAGCACTTACAACTCCAGTGTCCGTTCTATTCTCACTACCTCAGCCTTCCTCTACCTGCCTGCTTTGGTCCTCCCAACAGTCCCCTCTGCCAAAGGCAATTCCAGTTTTGTCCCCGTCTGTCTCAATGAAGCTGCTCTCATGGGATAAAATACTAAATGAGAATCTTTTGAGATAACTGTAACCCAGGTGACTAGTAAAGGACTCAGGTTTTCCCTAAGGACAGTATTACTTGTCAGTTCCCATGGGAGTAGGCCCTGAGATGGAATTGTAGCAGGAAGTTTATTGCAGACTATTCTCAGAATCAACACTCCTGGGGAACTGAGGGGAGCAGGGCTGGGCAGGAGAGAAGCTGAGCGGCGATGCAGTTGAAGCAAAGGTCTCAGCCAATCCAACGGGGAGACTATAGCCTAGATGGCCCTTCGGAGGTGTCCTGAATGAAGGCAGGAGGAGCGCCACACTTACAGCCCAGCATTGACCAGACATCAAATGACATCTATGCCTGAGTAGGGGGCATGATCTTGGAGAGATCTTGGGCAAGGCAGCCCCTACAGCTGAGGGCAAGACCCAAAGAGGACCATCAGCTGAAGGCCATCAGCCAACAGCACTGCCAGCAGCTGGGGAAATAGGTGCTTCAGTCCTGGAGGAGCATCCTAGCAAGGTACCATGGCATCTGCTACCATAAATCACTGTTCCTTTGAAGTACAAGCTTTGAACAAGGGCTCAGAGAAATAGAAAATGGATGGTTATTTTGTTAGAAACTTTACCAAGATCTGTTCTGTTCAGAAACACATGCCCCCCCCGCCGACACCCAGCAGTAATGTCACCCACGGTTTGGTTTTGAGTTGCCAATTCACCACTTCTGGATCAATCTGCATTTGCAACTGCTTGCTTCACTGTAAGTGTAGTCAGACTCACAAATTAAAATGTTCGAAATTCATATTATAACAAATTACTTTTCTGTTATTTCTCCTTTATATTCAGTTAAAAATATGTGCATAAGTAATAATATTCATATAAATTTCATTTCAGGATAGTAAAGGAAGCATTATAAAATATTTGATGTGAAAAAGAGAATTAAATCTCAAAAAGTAATTTAGGATTGGAACTTGCCCTAGAGTAATTCTCCTGGCTGCCCATTAAAATCATCTAGAAAGCTGTAAAACATCCTGATGTCCAGGCCATACCCCAGGCCAATTAAATCAAACCTCTGGGGTTAAAACCCAGGCATCATTGTTCTGGAAACTCCCCAAGGAATTGCAGGGTACAGATAAGGTTGAAAAGTCTGGGCCCTAGTGCAACAGATCTCAAACTTGAGTGTGTTTCACAATCAGCTGGAAAGCTTATCCAATCACATTTTCCTGGGCCCCATCCCCAGAGTTTCAATAGCTCTGGGATGGGGCTGATAATTTGCAGTTCTAATCAGTTCCTGGGTGATGCTGATGCTGCTGGTCCCAGGACCATACTTTGAGAAACAGGGTTCTAGGGGCTTTGCCTAACCACAGCCTCCCACCACATTTAACAAATCCCCAGCCTTACTTCCTGGTTCCCCTACCCTCCAACCCCCAATCAAACACCTTGGAAAATCTTGGAAATTTTTCCCCCTTAAATCAGCCTTTGCAAAGACCCTTTTCCCCTCTACACAGCTATTTCCAAATGCTACATTTTCCCATCCCCCTAAGCAGCAACCACCAGCCACCAGCTAAGACGACCTCTAACTTCTTCCATGATTTTTCATCTCCTTTTGTCTTGAATTTCTCTGTCACTTAGGCATGATTCTGCAGATTATAGGACTAGAAATACTCTCTTGAAACAGCAAACTAATTGCTTCTATTGCATACTTCAAGCCCAGCATTTATGCTGTTGGAAAGCAAATCCACTCACCTATGTCTTTTCACACTTGCTGTTTTGTATCCTGAGATGGGCCACATGCAGTTGTTCGTCCACACAGCATTTTGCTGGCAGGATCTTGAAATGCATTACACTGTTATGACTCAAATCAAGCAATGTCTGTAAATAACACAAAGATGGACAGCAGTAATTTGGCTACAGTGCTCTCTTAGTTCCCCCTAAAATCAAGGTATTTCACAGGAGGGTTTAAAATAAGATTTAACCCTTGCTTTCTTATAGTGCTTTCAATGGGAAAGAGACCTTTCCGAAAGGTCTTCTCATATTGACTCATACCCTCAGCTCCAAACACTAAATCTGAAAAGGCATTTGAAGATTCAGATAAAAATGAACTTTCCCATTTAAGAGAGCCTGAAGAAAAAGGAGACCAAAAAAGTCCTCATTTTCTCTAGCAAAAGAAGAATATTCACACAATTTTTCAGTTTGGCCAAGATTAGTAACTCATAATCTGAAGATACTGGCTTCTGTTGAAGTGAATATCAAGATTTATTGACCTGCAGAGTAAATATTAACGGAGGTGAAGCTGAGGTTAATAACAAAGCTCAAGGGATAATACAACCTTATATTTGCTGAAATAAAACCTCAGCCCATAAATCGCTCATACATACATTCAGAAACCTCTTTAACCAAAAAGCTCTGGAAATCTCTTTGCTGTGACAGATTGCTTAAACATATGGCCGAATTTCCATTTGTATTAACATTCTCCAGGTACCCAGCCAGCCAGAAAAACAAAGCATTAATCACTTCCTCTGAGGATCATCAGTAGCCAATCAAAGGGCAGCCAGTTATTTACATATGAGATCTGATTGGAAGATCCGAACCAGCATCTCATTCTCATCAATCCTACTAATGTAAGCAGAGTATTGAACTGACCCACACTAATGTATCTTTTTATCACATACAAAATAAAAATATTCTAAACTTCTAACTTCATATAAATCCAAATAAATGCTCATTGTCCACAACAAATTTTATAAACTAATATTTGTTAAGGAGACATTTTTAAAAATAGAAAATAGAAGTTTACCTGAATAAAGGAAGAGATTTCTGGGCTCTGGTGTAGAGGACCATTGCTGGAATTCCGGCTCTACAACTTATTTGCTCTGTGACATTAGGCAAGTCACTCAACTGCTCTGTGCCTCAGTTCCTCATCTGTAAAATGAAGATAATAGCACCAACTTCATAAAGTTGTTTTGAGATTAAATGACTTAGGATATGTAAAGTACTTTAAGTGTGCCCAGAGTGTAGCAAGGGGTATACAAATATTTGTTTTTAAAAAAAGTTCTAGGGGAAAAAGACTTAAAGGTCACATGGCCCGAAAGCCTCAAAGCTTTGCGGGCATCAGATTCATAGTTTTCTCATGCTTGGACTGAGCCATTGACTATTAAGTATTGCTACTACTGATGTTTATTTAAATTTAAATTTTGTTGTCAACATCTAAAACTCAGGAGAATTCCATGTAAAATAATCAGGATTTACAGCTCTTCTTGAAAAACTTTTCACACACACAAATCCATACTGGACTCATATTCTCAGAGGCCAACAATCGAATGGTGCTGAGGGGCAGTTGCCTGCTGCACAGAGGTACGGAAGGTCCCAGAGGACATGCTCTCCTTCGGCCACAGTTCCCACACCCCCCATTACTCCCCTTCCTGAGGCTGAGGGTCAACTGACAGGTATTACCCCAGTGATATCATTGCTTTTATTATAGAGTAAAAAAGAGAGAAAAATGTACCATCACATCCATGTCTTTTACAAAAATGGAAAAAAGAACAAGCTACGTGTTTCTAAAAACAAAACAAAAAAAAAATGTGAGCCAGACAGACTTTTCTAGAACATAAAGATTTCTGGGTTTAATATGCCAACAAAGTATGTCTGCAGCAAAAGAATACAACTTAATCTTCCATTAGGAAAACAAACCATGAGAAGAGCCATGACTGTTGTGTGGAAAGGATGCCAATGAAAAGATTAACGATCTGTGAAAGAGACTGGAATTTCAACACAGTTGTTTTTGTGAGTGTGAAGAAAACAAGTGGCAATGCTGTGATACACAGTAATGTACACGTTTACGGTTCTGTCACTTGTCCTGCCCATGTAGGTGTTTGTTTGTATTTCTGACCCCTGACCCAAGCCAACCTTATCATTGTATAAATGAAGGAATTGAAGCCAGAGAAGTAAAGGGATTTGGGGTGGATATGAAACCACAACCTGGGTCTCTTGGGTACAGTTCAAGTAGGAACAGCAGTGTGACCTCACAATGATGCTCAGAGTGAATATACACCCTCATGTGAGCTGAATCCCAACCTTCTCATCTTATCAGACCATAGACACAGATACTCTCCGAGTGTTAAGCTCTACAGTTAGAAAACATGAATCTCGGTCTTGGAATTCTATTTGCCCAAAGTGTTTACAAGATGGAATCAAATGTTTGATCTACTGGTGTTTGGGTCAACAGACCACATAAATGAACTTAACACTTACCCGAGGTCTTAATTGGCAAAATGTCAATGTTGAGTGAAAATATAAAACAGACACTTAGGGCTTCCCGGGTGGCGCAGTGGTTGAGAGTCCACCTACCGATGCAGGGGATGCGGGTTCGTGCCCTGGTCCGGGAAGATCCCACATGCCGCGGAGCGGCTGGGCCCGTGAGCCATGGCCACTGAGCCTGCGCGTCCGGAGCCTGTGCTCCCCAAGGGGAGAGGCCACAACAGTGAGAGGCCTGCGTACCGCAAAAAAAACCCCAAAAAAACCCCAGACACTTAAACAGTAAACACACATTTGGTGACATGACATCTCATCACTTGCCAGAAATGTCTCTATTTTCCTATCTCAAACAGTATAAACAGCCTTCATTTCTTTTTGAGAAAGTGCAGCATCACTTGACATCTCTTACTTAACCTTAGTTGACTCTCTGATTCACTCTAATTTTATTATCTCATTTTCTCCCAATTCTATGAGCCCACTCGTCAGATACCTTTAGAAAGATTGCAAGATACATACCTGAAACTATAAAACCAAGGACAGGATAAAAACAAAAACAAAAAACTTACCCTCTCTCAAACAGACTGACATGCGAATTATTAAAGTCAAAGGTTACAATATTAATTAATATTTACAATTATTCACTCCAAATATGTTTTGTTTTCTATGCCTTTGCTGTTCCTTTTTTGGCCAATGGCTTTCCCAAAATAGGAAATAAAAATTTTTATTCCATTGCTTATTTTATTTTTGATGGTGTTTTCTTTTAGTTTTATTTTTTAAGGTATTAACTGATCTTTTTTCCTTTAGTATTGCCCCTTCTTTCCCTTCCTGTTCAAGGGGAGGGGGCTTTCTAGAATTGCCTCAAGGGAGAGGTCTAATGCCTCAAGGGTGGAAACCCCTTAAAGGGTGAAAATGGGCTTTCATGCTTCGGTTTACAAAATTCTAACCCAATTAAAAATTGTGCTGATCATATATCAAGAGAAAGAGTCTGAGGGAAAATATAGAAGAGAGAGGGATCCTCTTGAGAGAGTTAAGAAGGGGAGGTGTGAGATGGGATCCCAAGAAACTGAGACTCTGCACCTGTTTCCTTGGCAGAACTCGGTGCCATGCTGGTGATTCCAGGCTTCCTTGGGAATCCCATGCTCCTCGTCTGAGGCCACGTGCAGCAAAGACCTCCAGACCCGAGGCCAACGGCGTCAGGAAGAAGGACATCCCAGCATGCCTGTGTGGCCTGATGCCCAAGATGCAGCTGCGTGGCCCCACACACCCCACTAAGCAACCTCCCCTGGGATCATAACTGCTTACGGAGGTTCAAACCCTAGGGGAGGGGAGGGGAAGCTCCAAATAGACGGAGCAGAAAGAACAGGTGGATCAAAACGAAAAAGACAATTGTGAGGTTCTATAATTGGCTTTTCTTATATATCTGAGCTTATTACCTGAGCTTGTGAACTCATTTAAGGGCAAAATTCAAGCACCAGGATTATTCTGAATGAAGATAATGTAAACAGCCCCCATTGGGTTGTCAGCAATGAGCTTATCCGCCCTTTCAACAACCCTGTCCAAAATCCCCTTAAGAAATCCTGTTTCCCCATCACTAACCTAGGCATTCAAACACGGCTTCATCTTCGCTTTCCTCCACCTCTCAACCCGTTTATCATTTCCTTCTGTTGGGGGAGGCCATCGAGAGGACATGACCACTGGTTGGCTCTGAGCTGGACCTGGGCAATCAGCAGCCCCTCCTACATCCTTGGAATGTACAGTCCACCTGCCCTGCTCACAATGGAAGCTGCCCCAAGGACGCAGCCTTGAGATAGGATAGTGCTGTTGAGACCATCTGGACAGAAAGTATACGTGACTAAACCCACTTAAAGCCTCTGTGTAAACTTTTAAGATTCTGGCGGTGCAGGTAGGGATCCACGTACATCCACCTCCACTTGCGATGTCCAAGACAAGCCTCCTATGTTACACCTGCCTTTTACCTATCTGGTGTGTTCTGCCACTTTCTTCAGTCTCTCCTTGCCCTCCGTGTACAGGGGTCAGTTTGGGAACCAACAATTGGCAAGCCAGGCAGGAGACCAAAGAAATGGGTCTTGGGAAAGAGCCATCTGCCACGGGGGAATCCCAGGTTGGTCATCAACCTCTGTGTGGGGAGGGGTGACCATACGGTAGATACTTTTGGACCACTGTGTGAGTACAGGGATGCCTCCGAAGTCAGCTGGTCTAATGCACTTGTTTGAGGAACTGCACAGAGCACACTGAGGAAGAGAAGTGATGACATACTTTAAGATCATTTAAAAATCAAAATGGATGGGTGGCCCTTGTGGAAGGGCTTTCAGACAGGATCCTGCATCCCTAAGAACTTGAATCTTCTAAATGGTGTCAAACTCAAAAGATACCATCAGCCATTTTCAAAACAATATGCACTAGTTTCAAAGATCCTCCCCCTTTGCAACTATGTAATCATTTCAAACCCCAACCAATCCTTTCTTAGCAAGAACCTTTACTTCTTGCCAGCTCCAGTCCTAATTCTTGACAAACAATTTATGCAACCTTGTGGGTTTTGCCTTTATAAGCCTCCCCCATTTTTGTGTCCAGCGGAACACAATTCAGGTTCTTCTTGGATCTGTGTCTCCTGAGCTGCAGTCCTAACAAACCCCAAATAATCGCTTTTTTTTTTTTTTTTTTTTTTTAACCTCAACTGGGTCTCAGTTCTTAGAATTCTTGGCTAACAGAAGAGGATGGAGGGCTGCTGTGGTGGGCTGACCTCTAGGGTGGGCAGGGTGGCTGGACACTGACGTCCAGCTAGAGGCTGAAGCTTGAGTTCAGAGAAGGGGAAGAAGAGCAGAGGTTAGAGGATGTGCAGACAAGGCGGAAGAGCAGGGTGGTAAGTCCCCATGTTGCAAAGTGAGGCAGGTGCAGGGTACTGTGCATTAAGGTCTGAGCCCTCTTAGCAAAGCCTGATGGGGACGCTAAGAGGTGGGATCCTGGGAAAGTGAGGAGGGGAAGAGAAGGATGTTGTGTAATGACAGTGAAATGGACAAAACGCCCTAATGCAGAGGAAAGAAAGCAAAGGCACAGTGACAGCATCCCAGCCCATGGGGCAGCCTCCAATTCAGGAAACACTCGTGACGAGAGAATACATGCCTGCTCAGTTTACTCATGTAGCTGCTAAGTTCCAGCAAAAGGCCAGGGAAGGTACCCAGGCATGGTGAGTGGGGATATGGGATACCGGGTGGAGGCTGGCTTTTCTCTAACGGGCAGGAGGCAGAGGAAATGAGCCCCAACAGCACACACCCAACCGTCTGGCAGCACCTGCGTGGTACTCGGGGGATTCCAAGGCCTCACTCCCTTGTTAATTGGATTATTTTCGCTGCAGGGAGGCTTGGCCCAATGAGAGGGTCTCCCTGGACATGTGGGGCCTTGGGAATCTACAGAGGAGGGGCCACAAATCCATAGGGAGTAGGGAATGAGACAGGCCATCTACCTCCTGTCTTTGAAGGCCCTGATTGGGCCACATTCACTGCAGGAATATAAGCCAAGACAATCAGTCTGCCCCCAGCACCTGGTGTGGGATCTGACATCCACACTCAGCCCAGTCGTGGGACAGGACATTTATGATGTTGGGTGGTCCACTGTCCATTGCTGATCTGGGGGAGACTGACAAATCCCGGGAATGGGTACAGGCTGTGGGAAAGAGCCAAGACAGAGAGGAAGCTGGCAAAGCCAGAAGGCTATCCCAAGGCTGTAGAGGGTCCAGTGAAAGGGTCCAGCAGAGGCCTCAGGGATACAGTCCTATTCTAGGTGGGATGCAGGCCGCTGGAGGTGATCCAAGGCCTTGTGTTAGACTCCCTATTCACTGGTACCCAGAAATAAACAAAAGGTGACAGCCCTAGTGGATACTAGCGCTGAACATACTCTATAATACGTGGTCACCCTCAGGGGGTTTCCTGCCCCGCTCAGCACCATCGATGGTAACTGATGGCAAACGGTTACAGAAGGTTCTGTCAAGGAAAGTCGCCTTGACACGGCAAATTGGGCACTCTCCCTCCCAAGAATACAAGGTTTTTATCTCTCCAATACCAGAGAACACACTGGTCACCGACAACTTACAAGGTCAGATGCTACAAACCTCTATCAGTGAATCCACTTCTGGGTGACAGTGGGCAAACCAGTGCTGAGGGGAAACCCCAACTGGGAACCAGTAAGTTTACCTTCCCCATGCAGAGTGGTAACTGTCAATGTCAGCTGCCTGGGGGGGATGGAGCAGGAGGAAATAGGAGAAACTACCCAAGAACAACATCAAATGGGTACTGCCCACAGTGCTCTTAACCAAAATTACATAAATGGAGACGTGACTGAAACGAAATATTTGGGGTTTGTTAGGACTGCTGTCTGGGAGACACAGATTCAAGAAGCACTTGAATTTTGTTCTACCCAACTACAAAATGGAGTTATAAAGGCAAACACTAAAGGTTATATTTACATGAATTGTTTGTCAAGGATTGAAATTAGAGCTGGCCAGAAGTATGGGTGATTGTTAAGTTAGGCTTATTTGGGATCTGAAATGGTTGCATAGTTACAGGAGGAGAACTTGAGACCATAAAGTTGCAGCTGGCAGGTGCTGTTCTGAATACAGCTGGTGGTGTCCTTGGGCCTGGTACAGTTCAAAGAAAGTTCAAGTTCTCAGTGGGGCAGCGACCTGTCTGAGACCAGATCCTCAATGGCTGGCTAATTCCATGTTTGTAAGCATACTGTGAGTCAATTCCTATAATAAATCTCCTCATCTATGTATGTGATATACATATACACTACTGGCTCTGTTTCCTGGAGAACACTGATAATACACCCCCTTCTCTGTCCTTCCCACCCCTGCTGTGATCAATGCATTCATCATCTCTTGACCCACCTGTTCTCCTACCCTTCCAGCTTGTCTGACTTGTCTCTGGGTTTTCAGTCTTGCCTCCCATTGAGATTAATATCAAGGGAGCCTCTGAGAATTCTACAATTCAAATCTGGCAAGATCTTTCTGATTAAAATCCTATATTGTGGCTTCATAGGTACGGTTTTAGCTCCTGTCCCTTGATCTCTCTACAGGCTCAGGTCTTCTCTCACCTCCAGCCCGTGGTCACCATGCTGCCACAAAGCTGTGTCTCTCCTCGGTGCTTCGCTCTTGCTGAACCCTCTGCCCCAACTCTCCACCTCACCTTGTTCTTTCTCCCCTCCCCCTGGGCTAACTCTAGCATATCCTGCAAGTATCGGGAAGCCCCACTTCCTCTAAAGACTTGGCCACCTGCTCTGACACCTGCTCATCTGATGGATGAGCAGTCCCTCCTTAATGCTGCCTGCACACCCTTCATACTCACCATATTACCTTCCAAGTACCTGTTTATGTGTCTCTCTCCCCCATTAGAATTTGTGAATTTTGCCAAGCTAGGGACCAGGCCTAGGTTCTGGCTTTAGTTCCCAGAAACTAGCACAGTTTCAGTGTAATGGTGAGACCTCGGTGAATTTCGGTTGAATGCATAGATAGATGAAACACACACACATTACACACATGCACACACACACACACACCCCACAGAGTTTCCTCCTCTCTCTCCCACTCTCTTGGAGGGATTAAGGGATCGCTGCTGGAAGTTCTAACTTCTAGACTAGCTAATGCCCCAGTTGAACTGATGCAGATGCTGGCCCAGAAAAGGGCAGGAATTCAAAGAGCTGGATGAAGGATGAGTAAGTTTACAGAGGAAAAGGAAACTGAAGAGTGATGAAAGTTTATCTGCAGAAGAAAACCAAGACGAATCATGGAATGTGACTGTGAGGACAGAAAGGGAGGAAAAGTGACCTTTGTTGACCATTTCGACCAACCAGCCAGATAAGTGTTATATACTTTACTAATTACTTTATTAACAAATGTAATATCCCTCAAGTCCTTCTGAGGTAGATACTATGGTTCCCTCCAAACGAGGAGACTGAAGTTAAGAGGGTATAAATGATACACTCTTGATTAACAGCTAATAATCACACAGCCTCGGTCTATGTGATTCCAAGACTGGTGTCTTTTCAGCCACACCATGTTGCTTCTAAAGATACAGATGAAAAATGTTGCTTTTTTCCCTCAGCTCTTCCTGGGGGCAGATGGAAGGGAATAGATGGGCCTAGTCACCATCTCCTGGCTTTTATAATAGTAACAAACACAGAGCACTTAGCATATGGTTTGCACTGTTATCATTTAATCCACACCCACCCCTCGGGAAAGATGCAGTGGTCGGCCTCCTCATTTGACAGATGAGCAACCAAAGGCCCAGAGAGTTTACAAAGCCAAGCAAAGTGTGACTGGCAGATATGGATTCAGAACCAGGCAATGTGGTCACCAGATTGATGGCTTTAGCCTCCAGTGGTCCCCACATGGGACACAGAGAGACCAACAGAGCCTGGAAGAAAGGAAACCCAGAAGGCACAGACTTTTCCTAGTCACCCCAAGGGTTTTCATCGTAACTTTATGAAGAGAACAGTAGAGGTATATATCAGCATCCATTACATAGGTGACCTTCACCAGACCTTCAATTTGCAGCTAAATTTGATCTTGGAACAAGGCTACAAGTCATACCATTATAATTTAAACTCCTATTTCCTACAGGTAAATGCGATAAGGTTTCATTTCTGGAAAACCATTACACTCCATTAAAAATACCAAGAA
Source organism: Kogia breviceps (assembly GCF_026419965.1). Classification (NCBI taxonomy): domain Eukaryota; kingdom Metazoa; phylum Chordata; class Mammalia; order Artiodactyla; family Physeteridae; genus Kogia; species Kogia breviceps. The sequence goes on along the minus strand of NC_081319.1, from coordinate 54,415,945 downwards.
AATCAGAAGGAAAAGAACACAAATGGAAGCTTTTGTAAACATTTCTTATGTTAAAAAACATTTAACATAAGTTTGGTTCCTGAAGGTACTAGTCTTGTTGAAGTTGGCTAAAAATATGAATCAGTGAAGTCTGGATTGAAGATAAATGACTTTTCCTAGCAGATTTCCTGGTGGCGAGCACAGGCATATGTCACTGCTCTAAGCATCTTAGACTTGAATTCAAAATTAGAGTGATTTGTCTCAAAAAATTTATTCTCATTCGGTGTGAATGAATGGAAAATTTTTGCACAGTAAAAGCTGGGGAAAGAGTTCCCACAATGTCATTTTTTTCCCATGATCTCTTGCTCTTCTATTTTAGTAAGTCTGTTGACAATGACCTCTCTGCCTGATGTCAATATTGCTAATCAATTACGGTCATTATTGGTTTTGATATTTGGGTGTTCTGATATATGCTACTAAAAAATCACGCATTTTTTACTAATGTAACACCACTGTTTTAAAATTTAAATAAATCTGAAAATATTTGCATATTGATTGCATATTCAAAGAGTTCTCTGTTGCATTCAAATTTTGTGTTGAACAAAGCTTTCTTGTTTAGAACGCATTTTTCTAAATCCCCAGAATCCTCAAGAAGAGGAAGAAAATGACAATTGATAAAGTAAAGCCTCATCCACAAGAATAATTCTTATCTAGTTCAAAGGCTTTTCCAACTAGTGGTGTATAAATCTGACAGTTTTGAAATTGGAACAGGTAACTCTGCTTAGAGTATCAGGAGTACAAGATAAAACCAAAGAAGACATAGATAAACCTGAAATGCTCTCTTTGAGACAAAACATACAGCTCTCTCCCTCTTCTCTCTCTCTATTTTTTTAATATAAATAAATATATGTATAAATAAATAGATGCATTTATTTATACATATATATATTTATATGACTTTGGTTCCTGAAAGTTGTTCAAAGAGTGTCCCTCAAACAGGAGATACAATTATAAAGTTATTTGAAGATGAAGAGTCTTATTTCTTTCTCACATTCCCCGATAAGAACACACAGGAGCCATTTCAGCAGCTAGAAAAAGTTGTTCAAAGATGTGCTTACGGGCTTCCCTGGTGGCGCAGTGGTTGAGAATCCGCCTGCCGATGCAGGAGACACGGGTTCGTGCCCTGGTCCGGGAAGATCCCACATGCCGCGGAGCAACTAAGCCCGTGAGTCATGGCCGCTAGGCCTGCGCGTCCGGAGCCTGTGCTCTGCAACGGGAGAGGCCACAACAGTGAGAGGCCCGCATACCGCAAAAAAAAAAAAAAAAAAAAAAAAAAAAAAAAAAAAAAAAAAAAAAAAAAGATGTGCTCACAATTCCCCAATCATGGTATCAACACACATGGCCTTTATTTTGTTTTATTTTCAGAGTTAGCTCTTTAATTTGTTTACAAAGGGCAAATTACATTTTCAAATTTTTCGTGGTTATCATTTCTTCTTTCTCATGTAATGTGCTATAGATAATACCGTGTTTATTAATTTTAATCTGTTAATGTGTATTTAGCATTTACATTTTCAATATATTTTTCTAAACATTTTATAATGGGTTTAAATGTTTTTGTATTTGAAATGTATTTCTATTTAGTTGCTGGTTTTAAAATTTATTTTATGAATCCTGAGCATGCTTTAAAAAGGTAGTAATAATGCCAGTATTACTCAAATTAACTACCAAAATGCTGTAATTGTCGTCAGAAAAAACCAAAAAACTTTATTGTACAAGTTTTATAGTACAAGTTTTGGGTTTTTTAAAATTTAACATAAGAAAAGTGAGCAATGTGATGCTATCTTACAAATAAATCTAATATAAACTAACTGTATGACATTTAGAATTTAATTCTACTTACACTATCTCTTTAGAACATTTTTAAAAGTTTAATTTGCACAAGAATCACCTGAGGATCTTGTTGGACTTCAAGTCTCATTCAGTAGGTCTGGGCTGGGGACTAGGATTTTGCAATTTTTAACAAATTCCCTGGTGATAATGATGCTACTGGTCCAGGGACCACACTTTAAATAGCAAGCCTCTTTTCATGAACTTCACATCCACCTCATGGATTTAGTCATCTCCAGATGAATGTTAGAGATAGGTACCAGGTAGGATCGTTTTAACACCTATGATTTGAATGAATGGAAGGGGCCTGCTGGGAGCTGTGAAGTAACAGAGCTGGATGACCTTGGCCTTAAAAGTCAGCGCAGGGTTGGATTTATATGGAAGAAAACAGAGTTACAGACTCTTGTGAAGGGAGAGCTAGGAAGCCTTCTGGTCATGGTGTGGAATTGAAATATTAGAAGAAACTGGCTGAGAATGTTTCCAGCAGCTTCTGTCTTTCTTTTTTAGTTAAGGGTTTTTAAAAAAATTATGTGTAACATAGACAAAGTTATTTAAGTCAATAAATTTTTAAGGAATTTCACATGTTCTGATTCTTTCCACTGCCAATCACCTTAGTTCCTCCAAACTCATAATCTTCAAGATAAAATAGACCGGGAGCGAGAAGACGGCGGAAGAGTAAGACACGGGGATCACCTTCCTCCTCACAGATATATCAGAAATACATCTACACGTGGAACTTCTTCTATAGAACACCCACCGAACGCTGGCAGAAGACCTCAGACCTCCCAAAAGGCAAGAAACTCCCCACGTACCTGGGTAGGGCAAAAGAAAAAAGAATAAACAGAGACAAAAGAATAGGGACGGGACCTGCACCAGTGGGAGGGAGCCATGAAGGAGGAAAGGTTCCCACACACTAGGAGCCCCTTCGCGGGCGGAGACTGCGGGTGGCGGAGGGGGCAGCTTCAGAGCCGCGGAGGAGAGCGCAGCAACAGGGTGCGGAGGGCAAAGCGGAGAGATTCCGCAGAGGATCGGTGCCGATCAGCACTCACTAGCCCGTTAGCCTTGCCTGCTCACCCGCCGCGGCGGGCGGGGCTGGGAACTGAGCCTCGGGCGGATCCCAGGGAAAGGTCTGGAGTTGGCAGAGTGAAAACAGCCTGAAGGGGTTAGCGCACCACGGCTAGCCGGGAGGGAGTCCAGTTGAAGTCTGGAGCTACTGAAGAGGCAGGAGACCTTTTCTTCCCTCTTTGCTTCCTGGTGCGCGAGGAGAGGGGTTTAAGCGCACCGCGTAAAGGAGCTCCAGAAACGGGCGCGAGCTGCGGCTGTTGGCACGGACAACAGAGACGGGTGTGGGACTCTAGGGTTGCTACTGCCGCCACCAAGAGGCCTGTGTGCGAGCAGAGGTTACTCTCCACACCGCCCCTCCTGGGAGCCTGTGCAGCCCGCCACCGCCAGGGTCCCGGGATCCAGGGGCTGCTTCCCCGGGAAAACGCACGGTGCGCCTTGGGCCTGTGCAGCATCACGCCGGCCTCTGCAGCCGCGGACTCGCCCCACATCCGTGCCCACCCCCCCCGCCCCGCCTGAGTGAGCCAGAGACCACGAATCAGCTGCTCCGTTAACCCCGCCCTGTCTGAGCAAAGGGCAGATGCCCTCGGACGACCTACGTGCAGAGGCGGGGCCAAGTCCAAAGCTGAACCCCAGGAGCTGTGTGAACAAAGAGAGAGGGAGGTCTCTCCCAGCAGCCTCAGAAGCAGCAGGTTAAAGCTCCACAGTCAACTTGAAGTGCCCTGCATCTGTGGAAAAGCTGAATAGACAGTGAAATATCCCAAGTTGAGGAGGTGGACTTTGGGAGCAAGATATACTATTATTTTCCCCTTTTTTCTTTTTGTGAGTGTGTATGTGAGTGCTGCTGTGTGAGATTTTGTCTGTATAGCTTTATTTTCACCATTTGTCCTAGGGTTAGACCGACCCGTTTTTTTTTTTTTTTTCTTTAATAGAAATTTTTCTTCTTAATAATTATTTTTTTATTTTAATAACTGTATTTTACCCTACTTTATTTTGTCTTCTCCCCTTTCTTTCTTCCTTTCTTCCCTCCTTTCTTTCCTATTTCCCTCCTTCCTTCCTTCCACCCTTCCTTCCTTTATTGCCTCCTTCCTTCCTCCCTCCTTTCTTCCTCCCTCCCTTCCTTTCTTTATTAACTCCTTCCTTCCTCCCTCCCTTCCTTTCTTCCTTCCTTCCCTCCCTTCCTCCTTCCTTCCTTCCTTTCTTGCCTTTCTATTTTTTCTCCATTTTATTTTGAGCCGTCTGGATTAAAGGCTCTTGGGCACTCCAGCCAGGTGTCAAGGCTGTGTCTCTGAGGTGGGAGAACCAACCTCAGGACACTGGTCCACAAGAGACCTCTCAGCTCCACGTAATATCAAACGGCGAAAATCTCCCAGGGATCTCCATCTCAACACCAAGACCCAGCTTCACTCAAGGACCAGCAACGAACAGTGCTGGACACCCTATCCCCAACAAAGAGCAAGACAGGTCTACAGCCCCATCCATTAGCAGAGAGGCTGCCTAAAATCATAATAAGGCTACCAACATCCCCATACACACCACCAGACGTGGACCTACCCACCAGAAAGACAAGATCCAGCCTCATCCACCAGAACAGAGGCACTAGTCCCCCCAACCAGGAAACCTGCTCAACCCACTGAACCAACCTCAGCCACTGGGGAAAGCCACCAAAAACAGAGAGAACTACAAACCTGCAGCCTGCAAAAAGGAGACCCCAAACACAGTAAGATAAGCGAAATGAGAAGACAGAAAAACACACAACAGATGAAGGAGCAAGATAAAAACACACCAGACCTAACAAATGAAGAGGAAATAGGCAGTCTACTTAAAAAAGAATTCAGAATAATGATAGTAAAGTTGATTCAAAATCTTGGAAATATAATAGACAAATTGCAAGAAACAGTTAACAAGGACCTAGAAGAAATAAAGAGGAAGCAAGCAGCAATGAGCAACACAATAAATGAAATGAAAAATACTCTAGATGGGATCAATAGCAGAATAACTGAGGCAGAAGGACGGATAAGTGACCTGGAAGATAAAATAGTGGAAATAACTACTGAAGAGCAGAAGAAAGAAAAAAGAATGAAAAGAACTGAGGACAGTCTCAGAGATCTCTGGGACAACATTAAACGCACCAACATTCGAATCATAGGGGTCCTAGAAGAAGAAGAGAAAAAGAAAGGGACTGAGAAAATATTTGAAGAGATTATAGTTGAAAACTTCCCTAATATAGGAAAGGAAATAGTCAATCAAGTCCAGGAAGCACAGAGAGTCCCATACAGGATAAACCCAAGGATAAACACGCCAAAACACATAATAATCAAACTGTCAAAAATTATATACAAAGAAAACATATTAAAAGCAGTAAGGGAAAAATAACAAATAACACACAAGGGAATCCCCATATGGTTAACATCTGATCTTTCAGGTGAAACTCTACAAGCCAGAAGGGAGTGGCAGGACATATTTAAAGTGATGAAGGAAAAAAAACCTACAACCAAGATGACTCTACCCAGCAAGGATCTCATTCAGATTTGATGGAGAAATTAAAATCTTTACAGACAAGCAAAAGCTGAGAGAGTTCAGCACCACCAAACCAGCTTTACAGCAAATGCTAAAGGAACTTCTCTAAGCAAGAAACATAAGAGAAGGAAAAGACCTACAAGAACAACCCAAAGCAATTAAGTAAATGGTAATAGGAACATACGTTTCGATAATTACCTTAAATGTAAATGGATTAAATGCTCCCACCAAAAGACACAGACTGGCTGAATAGATACAAAAACAGGACCCATATATATGCTGTCTACAAGAGACCCACTTCAGACCTAGGGATACTTACAGGCTGAAAGTGAGGGGATGGAAAAAGATATTCCATGCAAATGGAAATCAGAAGAAAGCTGGAGTAGCAATTCTCATATCAGACAAAATAGACTTTAAAATAAAAACTATTACGAGACAAAGAAGGACACTACATAATGATCAAGGGATTGATCCATGAAGAAGATATAACAATTGTAAATATTTATGCACCCAACATAGGAGCACCTCAATACATAAGGCAAATACTAACAGCCATAAAAGGGAAAATCGACAGTAACACAATCATAGTAGGGGACTTTAACACCCCACTGTCACCAATGGACAGATCATCCAAAATGAAAATAAATAAGGAAACACAAGCTTTAAATGATACATTATACAAGATGGATTTACTTGATATTTATAGGACATTCCATCCAAAAACAACAGAATACACATTTTTCTCAAGTGCCCATGGAACATTCTCCAGGATAGATCATATATTGGGTCACAAATCTAGCCTTGGCAAATTTAAGAAAATTGAAATCGTATCAAGTATCTTTTCTGACCACAACGCTATGAGACTAGATATCAATTACAGGAAAAGATCTGTAAAAAATACAAACACATGGTGGCTAAACAATACACTACTTAATAACGAAGTGATCACTGAAGAAATCAAAGAGGAAATCAAAAAGTACTTAGAAACAAATGACAATGGAGACACGACGACCCAAAACCTATGGGATACAGCAAAAGCAGTTCTAAGAGGGAAGTTTATAGCAATACAATCATACCTTAAGAAACAGGAAACATCTCGAATAAACAACCTAACTTTGCACCTAAAGCAATTAGAGAAGGAAGAACAAAAAAAACACCCAAATTTAGCAGAAGGAAAGAAATCATAAAGATCAGATCAGAAATAAATGAAAAAGAAATGAAGGAAACAATAGCAAAGATCAATAAAAGTAAAAGCTGGTTCTTTGAGAAGATAAATAAAATTGATAAACCATTAGCCAGACTCATCAAGAATAAAAGGGAGAAGACTCAAATCAATAGAATTAGAAATGAAAAAGGAGATGTAACAACTGACTCTGCAGAAATACAAAAGATTATTAGAGATTACTACAAGCAACTCTATGCTAATAAAATGGACAATCTGGAAGAAATGGACAAATTCTTAGAAATGAACAACCTGACAAGACTGAACCAGGAAGAAATAGAAAATATGAACAGACCAATCACAAGCACTGAAATTGAAACTGTGATTAAAAATCTTCCAACAAATAAAAGTCCAGGACCAGATGGCTTCACAGGCAAATTCTATCAAACATTTAGAGAAGAGCTAACACCTATCCTTCTCAAACTCTTCCAAAAGATAGCAGAGGGAGGAACACTCCCAAACTCATTCTATGAGGCCACCGTCACTCTGATACCAAAACCAGACAAAGACGTCACAAAGAAAGAAAACTACAGGCCAATATCACTGATGAACATAGATGCAAAAATCCTCAACAAAATACTAGCAAACAGAATCCAACAGCACATTAAAAGGATCATACACCATGATCAAGTGGGGTTTATCCCAGGAATGCAAGGATTCTTCAATATACGCAAATCAATCAACGTGATACACCATATCAACAAACTGAAGGAGAAAAACCATATGATCATCTCAATAGATGCAGAGAAAGCTTTTGACAAAATTCAACACCCATTTATGATAAAAACCCTGCAGAAAGTAGGCATACAGGGAACTTTCCTCAATATAATAAAGGCCATATATGACAAACCCACAGCCAGCATTGTTCTCAATGGTGAAAAACTGAAACCATTTCCACTAAGATCAGGAACAAGACAAGGTTGCCCACTCTCACCACTCTTATTCAACCTAGTTTTGGAAGTTCTAGCCACAGCAATCAGAGAAAATAAAGAAATAAAAGGAATCCAAATAGGAAAAGAAGAAGTAAAGCTGTCACTGTTTGCAGATGACATGATACTATACATAGAGAATCCTAAGGATGCTACCAGAAAACTACTATAGCTAATCAATGAATTTGGTAAAGTTGCAGGATACAAAATTAATGCACAGAAATCTCTGGCATTCTTATACACTAATGATGAAAAATCTGAGAGTGAAATTAAGAAAACACTCCCATTTACCATTGCAAAAAAAAGAATAAAATATCTAGGAATAAACCTACCTAAGGAGACAAAAGACTTGTATGCAGAAAACTATAAGACACTGATGAAAGAAATTAAAGATGATACAAATAGATGGAGAAATATACCATGTTCTTGGATTGGAAGAATCAACATTGTGAAAGTGACTATTACCCAAAGCAATCTACAGATTCAATGCAATCCCTATCAAATTACCACTGGCATTTTTTACAGAACTAGAACAAAGAATTTCACAATTTGTATGGAAACACAAAAGACCCCGAATAGCCAAAGCAATCTTGAGAACGAAAAATAGAGCTGGAGGAATCAGGCTCCCTGACTTCAGACTATACTACAAGGCCACAGTAATCAAGACAGTATGGTACTGGCACAAAAACAGAAATATAGATCAACAGAACAGGATAGAAAGCCCAGAGATAAACCCACACACATATGGTCACCTTATCTTTGATAAAGGTGGGAAGGAAACACAGTGGAGAAAAGACAGCCTCTTCAATAAGTGGTGCTGGGAAAACTGGACAGCTACCTGTAGAAGTATGAAATAAGAACACTCCCTAACACCATACACAAAAATAAACTCAAAATGGGTTAAAGACCTAAATGTAAGGCCAGACACTATCAAACTCTTAGAGGAAAACATAGGCAGAACACTCTATGACATAAATCACAGCAAGATCCTTTTTGACCCATCTCCTAGAGAAATGGAAATAAAAACAAAAATTAAAAAATGGGATCTAATGAAACTTAAAAGCTTTTGCACAGCAAAGGATACCATAAACAAGACCAAAAGACAGCCCTCAGAATGGGAGAAAATATTTGCAAATGAAGCAACTGACAAAGGATTAATATCCAAAATTTATAAGCAACTCATGCAGCTCAATAACAAAAAAACAAACAACCCAATCCAAAAATGGGCAGAAGAACTAAATAGACATTTCTCCAAAGAAGATATACAGATTGCCAACAAACACATGAGAGAATGCTCAACATCATTAATCATTAGAGAAGGAGCTGGAGGAATTAGGCTCCTTGACTTCAGACTCTACTACAAGGCTACAGTAATCAAGACAATATGGTACTGGCACAAAAACAGAAATATAGATCAATGGAACAGGATAGAGAGCCCAGAGATAAACCCACACACATATGGTCACCTTATCTTTGATAAAGGAGGGAAGGATATACAGTGGAGAAAAGACAGCCTCTTCAATAAGTGGTGCTGGGAAAACTGGACAGCTACATGTAAAAGTATGAAATTAGAACAATCCCTAACACCACACACAAAAATAAACTCAAAATGGGTTAAAGACCTAAATGTAAGGCCAGACACTATCAAACTCTTAGAGGAAAACATAGGCAGAACACTATACGACATAAATCACAGCAAGATCCTTTTTGACCCATCTCCTAGAGAAATGGAAATAAAAACACAAATAAACAAATGGGACCTAATGAAACTTAAAAGCTTTTGCACAGCAAAGGATACCATAAACAAGACCAAAAGACAACCCTCAGAATGGGAGAAAATATTTGCAAATGAAGCAACTGACAAAGGATTAATTTCCAAAATTTATAAGCAACTCATGCAGCTCAATAACAAAAAAACAAACAACCCAATCCAAAAATGGGCAGAAGAACTAAATAGACATTTCTCCAAAGAAGATATACAGATTGCTAACAAACACATGAAAGAATGCTCAACCTCATTAATCATTAGAGAAATGCAAATCAAAACTACAATGAGATATCATCTCACACCGGTCAGATTGGCCATCATCAAAAACTCTAGAAACAATAAATGCTGGAGAGGGTGTGGAGAAAAGGGAACCCTCTTGCACTGCTGGTGGGAATGTAAATTGATACAGCCGCTATGGAGAACAGTATGGAGGTTCCTTAAAAAACTACAAATAGAACTACCATACGACCCAGCAATCCCACTACTGGGAATATACCCTGAGAAAACCATAATTCAGAAAGACTCATGTACCAAAATGTTCATTGCAGCTCTATTTACAATAGCCAGGACATGGAAGCAACCTAAGTGTCCATCAACAGATGAATGGATAAAGAAGATGTGGCACATATATACAATGGAATATTACTCAGCCATAAAAAGAAATGAAACTGAGTTATTTATAATGAGGTGGATAGACCTGGAGTCTGTCATACAGAGTGAAGTAAGTCAGAAGGAGAAAAACAAATACCGTATGCTAACACATATATATGGACTCTAAGGGAAAAAAATGTCACGAAGAGGTTAGTGGTAGGACGGGAATAAAACACAGACTTACTCGAGCATGGACTTGAGGATATGGGGAGGGGGAGGGGTGGGTTGTGACGAAGTGGGGGAGTGGCAGGGACATATATACACTATCAAATGTAAATTAGATAGCTGGTGGGAAGCTGCTGCATAGCACAGGGAGATCACCTCGGTGCTTTGTGACCGCCTGGGGGGGTGGGATAGGGAGGGAGGGAGAGAGGGTGATGCAAGAGGGAGGAGATGTGGGAGCATGTGTGTATGTATAACTGATTTAGTTTGTTGTAGAGGGAAAACTAACACACTATTGTAAAACAATTATACTCCAATAAAGATGTTAAAAAAAAAAAAATCATTAGATAAATGCAAATCAAAACTACAATGAGATATCATCTCACACCGGTCAGATTGGCCATCATCAAAAACTCTAGAAACAATAAATGCTGGAGAGGGTGTGGAGAAAAGGGAACACTCTTGCACTGCTCGTGGGAATGTAAAATGATACAGCCACTATGGAGAACAGTATGGAGGTTCCTTAAAAAGCTACAAATAGAACTACCATATGACCCAGCAATCCCATTACTGGGCATATACCCTGAGAAAACCATAATTCAAAAAGAGTCATGTACCAAAATGTTTATTGCAGCTCTATTTATGATAGCCAGGACATGGAAGCAACCTAAGTGTCCATCAACAGATGAATGGATAAAGAAGATGTGGCACAGATATACAATGGAATATTACTCAGCCATAAAAAGAAATGAAACTGAGTTATTTATAATGAGGTGGATGGACCTGGAATCTGTCATAAAGAGTGAAGTAAGTCAGAAGGATAAAAACAAATACCGTATGCTAACACATATATATGGAATCTAAAAAAAAAAAAAAAAGTCATGAAGAGATTAGTGGTAGGATGGGAATAAAACACAGACCTACTAGAGCATGGACTTGAGGATATGGGGAGGGGGAAGGGTAAGCTGTGACGATGTGAGAGAGTGGCAGGGACATATAGACACTACCAAATGTAAATTAGATAGCTAGTGGGAAGCTGCTGCATAGCACAGGGAGATCACCTCTGTGCTTTGTGACCACCTAGAGGGGTGGGATAGGGAGGGTGGGAGGGAGGGTGACGCAGGAGGGAAGAGAAATGGGAACATATGTATATGTATAACTGATTCACTTTGTTGTAAAGGAGAAACTAACACACTATTGTAAAACAGTTATACTCAAATAAAGATGTTAAAAAAAAAAAAAGATAAAATAGCCCTTTCAAAAAGAAGTTGTTGGGGCTTTCCTGGTGGTGCAGTGGTTGAGAGTCCGCCTGCCAATGCAGGGGACATGGGTTTGTTCTTCGGTCCGGGAGGATCCCACATGCCGCGGAGCGGATGGGCCCGTAAGCCATGGCCGCTGGGCCTGCGCGTCCGGAGCCTGTGCTCCGCCGCGGGAGAGGCCACAACAGTGAGAGGACCGCGTACAGAAAAAAAAAAAAAAACCAACAACAACAATAAAACAATAATTGTTGAAGTTCAGTTATAGATATTTGGGGGCTCGTCCGACTGTTACATCTACTTTTTTGTGTGTCTGAAAATGTCCAAAATTTAATAAAACACAACCACAAAGAAAGATTTAGACGGCCTTCTCAACTAATGTATAGTTCTTTTACAGCAGAAAAGGCATTAGTGCGTTTGCCACATAAACCTCCTTACCTTATTGCTCCATCTTACTGTAATCTGACATTAAAAACAAACCCTAATGGTCCATGTATCAGCAGAATTGAGTTGGGTATGAGATACAGAAATCATACTGGACTGGCTTAAATAAGTAAGAGTTAATTTTTTCCTGGTACAGGAAGTCTGGAGGTGAGTAGGACGGGCCTGTGCAGCTGGTCCATGAAATCACCAATACCCATATCCTCCCATCTTCCTCTTCACCATCCTGGCACTTGGCTTTCATCCTAATGCTCATGCAGTGACTGATGCCTCTCGGAGCACCACGTGTATAGTCCAAGCAGGAGGAAGGGGACAGAGGCCATAGTTTCCCCTAGGGCTCCTTCACTTGAGGAGGCAAGTCCTCTTCAGGGATTTCTGCCTCTTCTCATGGGCCAGAACTGTGAAACCTGACCACACTAGGTGCACAGGAGCCTGGGAGTCAGTGCACCTCACTTTTCAGTATTACAGCATCATTCCTAAGTAAAACTGTATATCAAATATTGGGAAAAATCATATCTTAGTTCATCTGGGATAGTCCTGGTTTACACTGGTAGTACTGGCATAATCACTGAAATGGTCCCCTTTTAGCCTCAAGTGTCCTGTTTGGATGATAAGTGATATGGTTAACCTTTCTGTAATAGAGAATGGCAGAAGTGCTGAGCAAACCAAACTTGAGTATCTGCTGTACTCCAGCAACCAAAATAACTGAAAATCAATGCAAATCTTAACTTACAGTCTTTTGTGAAAATACCAAAAAAGCGTATATTTACAACACAAAGCTAAACTTCTTTCAGATGTTCCTTCCCATTTCTCTTGCTGTCAGTATCTTATGTGTGCATGGCTGATGTTCCAAAGGGCTTTCCTCTTCCTTCTAAGTCCAGAAAGTTCTCCTTCTAATTCAGTCTGAGCAGCCCCCTCCCCCTCAAGTCTTTATTATGCCCTCCTCACCTCCCCACTACTGTCTCCTCCCTTCCTCAGCTCCGAGGCATCTCGCCGGTCTTCCCTCCAAGAAGAAACCAAATAGTATGAAATTTATATCTACCATACTAGTATCCTCTTGAGGCTCATTCTCCATTCAAGAGCCGAGACCACTGATGAAGCCCAGTGTCCTCATTTCACAGCTGAAGAAACAAAGGCGTAAATGGGGTCAGCGATTTGCCGAGGACCCCACAGCCAGACAATGTCAGAGCAAGGCCAGATCCAAGGTCTCTGAGCCACAGATTAGTTCTCTTTCTAGTGTCTTCCCCACCAGTTTTCTCACTGACCTTCACATGCTCATTTCTCAAGCAGAGCTGGGTGGGCAACAACACATGGAGTGCTTGCTCTTGTTACCTGGTGGTGGTGGTGGCCATGTGCATCAGACATGGAACAGAAGGAAACACCACAAGGTTTCCCAGATGTGAGGAGGACAAGGACGTCCCCCAGCAATGATGTTCTGAACACAGCAGGGGACTCACCCATCAGGACACACAGCCATAAACAACTACTAGAGATACCAGCACCTTCCGACTGGGTATTACCCTTGCCACCTCGCTGATCCAAGTTAAGAAGACATTTTCCTCTGTTTAAATCCAACACTACAGCCCAAGCATTCATAGCTTTGGGCTAGAAACTTCAAGTTTAAAATCCATTTGTTCGCAGGAAAAATAAAATGTGATTTTCTATTTGCTGGCAGGAAAGAATGTTCAAGTTACCCCTTAAATACTTTTTGGAAGTTAAATCACTTCTGCTGAGGAAAAATGATGAGTCAATAGAAACTAAATCATGATCAGATGGATTAAATTTTTCTCAATAAAGTAATTTTTTAAAGGAAGGGCAAAGTGTTTAGAAGAATGGGTCTCCAGTAGATTTTATATTAACGATCATCACTTTTCTGTACTTAAGGCTTATCCAGCCTGTTGTTATGGAAATACGGGATGTGGTCCTGAATGCAACAGTAGTATAATTTCACTGCAAGATTAACCAAGAGTGCGGTAAAACCCCTAGTTAAAATGTAGAGCTTTGGTGTTCTATTAAGTACAAGAAGGAAATCAGTACCCAGGAAGGAATTTACATTGACATCTTACATTTCTAAAGCTTTGGTTCCAGTGGGGAAATTCCTTTTGACTGCCTCTCCCTTCTGGATGGGCATTCCATTGAATACAGACTTTCAGGGAATCCCAGCATATTAGAGCTGTAAAAGGTCTTAGGGAAGACTGTGTCCAGATGCTTCATTTGCTTGGTGATGATGCTGAGGCTCTGGGAGGAGGGTACCTCGCTCAGTCAAACAGCTGGGGGAGAGAGGACTCGAACCCCGGGCTCCTGATTCCAGCACCGACGCAGGGTCCACACTACCACCCATCTAAAACACTTAGAAACAGTTCAGCAAAAGCATGAGCCAGCACTACAAAGCAGAGACCCCCAGAGGAAGAAGGGATTTGCAGAGATGCCTGCTCTTTGCCTCTCCAGCCTCCATCGCCTTCTGGCCACTGTCTCTTTTTGTTTGAAGACCCCTGGGTCCCCCACTTCAGTCCTCAAGGTTAGGTAGGGTCATGCCACTAGCCTAAGGGGTGCAGCATGTGACCCAGGTCAAGCCAATCCCCACAGGACAACCAATTCCACTGTGATGGGTTCGTGGATGCACACATCACCCAGTCCAAACCAACGGAAAACAACCAGATTCTTTTTCTTTTTGCCACTAAGTAAACAAAATTTTTATTTGCAAAGTAATTTTAACCACTTTTCTGTATAGAAGGGATTCTACTTCTTTTTTTTAACTTATTATTTTATATTGGTGTATAGTTGATTTACAATGTTGTGTTAGTTTCAGGTGTGCAACAAAGTGATTCAGTTATATATACATGTATCTATTCTTTTTCATATTCTTTTCCCAATTAGGTTGTAACAGAATATTGAGCAGAGTTCCCTGTGCTATACAGTAGGTCCCTGTTGGTTATCCATTTTTAATACAGCAGTGTGTACATTAACTTGAGAAAGTATTTCATTCTTTTCCTCTTTCAACTTTAAAGGGAGAAAATATTAGGCTTGAAGCCACTGCAGCCCTCTTTCTACAACTTGGCTATTGAGAATAAAGAGAGTATATCAGCCAACAGAGCCAAGAGATGACAGAAATCACATACAAGAGACATTGTTTGAACCCTAAATCCAGTCATGTCTGAAACCAGCTCAAAGCATGTACCTTTTGTTTACATGAGCCAGTGAAGTCCACTTAATCACTCAAGCCAGTTTGGACTGGGTTTTCTATCATTTGCAATTATAAGGGTCTTAAATAACACAAAGCCCTTGAGATAATTAGACCTATTTCCTACATTACAAATTTTTTGAAAAACTGTTTTTAATAAAACTGAATCCAGACAACTGAAGCATCTTGTGCAATATCACTGAATTCTATCAGCAAAGACAGGCCAGAACTTGACTCCAAGTCCCAGGTCAACTTCTTGAGTTCTGAATTATTCAGTAGGAGTGCAGCCTGGGTCAGGTGACGGATGCCTCAAGGAACCGACGTGGGTAGGCTCCCCCAGTCACCCAAAGTAGGATGAGGAGGGTAGAGATCTAAAGCCAGGGACAAGCCTGGATAAGCATAACAAATAACAGAAGAGAAAACTAAGACTGAAGATGAGCGATGGAGACGTGAATCAGGATCTGATCGAAAGCAAGACAGGAGCACATGGAATGGAATCAGGATTTGGAGGAGTAAGGAAAGGATCTCAGCCACCTGGGGACTTCTGAGGCTCCTCATTACCAGTCACCTATTTGTCAAGCCTTTTGAAGGTTAGCACACAAAAGCATGTAATTCCCATTATGTACGGCTGGCTTGTCTTTCCCCAGTGAGTTAACCCAAGGGTCAATATGGAGGCAGATGTGATTGTGTTGGATGTTCAGAGACCAGTGGTCCAGTCCCAGCTCTGCCACAGACCAGCTGCTGGCCTGGGGCAATGCCAACACTGGGCTCAAGTAGGCCATTGGAATTTTTGTGATTTAACTGAAATTCACTCATGTGAAACTTCACATGGGAGCTTCGAGTGGTTTCTCTGAAGAGAGATGAGATATATATATATATAAAATCTATATCATGATGTATGTCTTCATACATACTTATGATTGTGTATTTTCGTTATACTTTAAACCCTTAATCATACAAGTTCATTAATGGCTCTCCTGGTGCCTGGTAGTTGAAGTTCACTGTCACTGGCTTGTCACACAAGGCCCTTCATGATTGACCCCTGCCTCTGTCACCAGATTCCTGGCTCATTTCCTCTCCACATTCCCAATATTCTTAGCACACTTCACCACCACCTGTCTCTCCCTTGGGAGAGAGATTCAGGAGGTGGTCCTGGCAGTTGGAGGTTGGACTGGCAGGCACTGAAATGGACGGAACCAAAGGGATACGAGTGGGCTCTGAGGATGCCCTTCTACCCCCCTGTGCAGCACCTCCTTCCTGCCCCATGGCTGAATGAAGGCCTTACAGGAGGCAGAACCACAGAACTGAGAAGCCTGGATCCTGATCTGACCACTGGGAAGGCCGCTCACTGGCCAGGAACATCCAATTGGACTTTACAAATAAACAATTTTGCTAAGCTACCAAAATGTGGGGATTGTTTGTTACAGCAGTTAGCCTACCCTGACTAATACAGGGAGAAAGCAGATGTTTGGACAGCCAGCCATAGTCATGGCTTAAATCTTGGAATCCGTGGGTGACAGGAGATGCAGCCGGGTCACTACTTTGTTAATAAAAATCAGTGAGATGCCAGCTGGAAAGCCATTGAGGTTACAAAGGCATGATAGGCAGGCGGACCCAAGAAAGAGCCTCTTGTTTTTAAGTAAGAAAAGCCCTGGCTCAGAAATGCAGAGGGTTTTTGAGCTTTGGCCTTTGGCTGCATTGTTTCAACTTTCTTTCCAGGAAGAGGACCGACCTGAGTAAGTCTAAGCACACTGCCCTTTAGGCACTGCAGACCCATCTAAGGTTGCGGAATAAACTCCCCAAGGGAAATAAACCAATACTGAATTTGTGCCTAAGCTCCAAGTTCAGTGACAAAGAAAGGACACTCTCCTCCATGGCTCCTGCTCAAAAAGAAAGTCAGCTTCGTGGTTACTGCCCCAGTGGGGCCAGTGATGACAAGGGTGTCAGGAGCTCTGAGGAGGGAAGGATGGAAGGGGGCCAATGTAGTTAAGGGCTGGCCTCCCGCTGTGACAAGCCACCAGCCTTCACAATACAGGGTGTTACACAAGGGAGAACTGCAATCCCACTTAGTCTAATTAATTTAAATTTAAATTACTTGAATGTATTGGGAACTTGTGGAGTTGGCAATCTTAAAATCATGTATTTATCTTTTTTCTAAGTATTCATCTAAATATTTTATCTAAATAATTTATGGAAACAATTATATAAATATTTTCTTCCAATAACTTGTGTGCTGTGCACAGCATAGGCATCTGAAAGCATTCTGTTGATGGAACATGTGAATGACACATGCTTTAATACCCTTTTCGTGTATTGACAAAGTTTTTATTTCCATTCTCATATACAATACAATTAGTAAGATTTCACTTTGTTAATAGCTTTGCTTTCTCATTTCTGGTGCATCATTCCACCCCACTATCCCTCCCCGTCCCCCCAACAATGACAGCAACAAAAAACACATCTCAAAAACCTTTCTCGACAGCTGCAATCCTCAGTATGTCACGTCCCCCTCCTTCATCTTGCATCATCCCCTCCCTCCATGGCAGCCTGCTCCCTGAGAGAGACCATCCTGCTGTGATAAAAATCACCCACATTTGGTGAAACTTTACAATTCACAAAGCGCTCTCTCCAGAGTTAAGGTGTTTGATTTTCACAGTAATCCAGAGAGGAAAGGCAAGACAGGTATCACTGACTCCTGTTTCAAATGAGAAAAACTGAGGCTCAGAGGGGCCCAGTGATTTGCTCAGGATCCTACAATGAGGAGGTAGAGCAACAGAGGCGCAGGACACACTTTCCTCTCTCCAAACCCTGTGCTCTTTAAGCCTGATGAGGCTGCATCTCCCACACTACTGACTTCTGAGGCAGCTTGCCAGGCGACCCCAGCACACCTGCCCCCAGGTACCAGCTCTGTGACTGTCAGCTGCCAGCATCCATGGCAGGGAGTAACGAGTGAGCTCACAAAAGGGGCCACCTCAACATCCCTCTTCTGGGCAATAAGATCGTGATAGAGACAGCTGAGGAAACGAGTGGAGCTGATGGCCAGAGAAGAGCCTGTGGGGACAGGGGCTGCACCTACAAGGACAGGACTGCAGACCTCCCCCAGCTGCTCAGAACTCAGAAATCAGAGGAAAGCTGGGCCCTTGAACACTTTCAAGTCAGGCACCTGAGCGTTTGAACCCAGCTCAGCTGCTTCTATCATCTTGGGTAAATTTTAGCCTTGCTGAACCTCCAAAATGGGGAAGAGAATATTAACATCACAACATATTTTCAGCCTCAGTGGAGATGGGTAAATAAAGTGCTTCGGCTAAGTCCTCAATAATGGAAGCTATCATCGGTATCTATAATTTATATCACCATAATGCACCTATGACATATGATAACAAATATGAGACAACTGTGTACTGCAAATAAGACATGGATGGATCAAGAAAACAAAAAAGCTACCTAAGGAAGCTTTGCAAAGAGGTACTGTTGTCTGTATCAGTGACAAGCACCTAGCATGGGTCCCATTTCACCCTGCCTGATGTGTTCCTGCATAATGAGACGGAGGTCGTCACCCAGCATCATTCTTGGTGTGGGAGAGGAGCGGAGTCAGAGGCACCTGTGCTCCAAGGCACTGGTCATGCCCTTCAGTCAAATTGTGCCTGCAAAACTGTGTTAGGGCATCCTGGATCTATTCTCTAATAAAGCACCCCAAGGAAATTCTTGGGGTGTGATGGTGGCTCAGGCACCTCTCAGAGATAAGAATAAGAGTCTCCCTGGTGCAGCTTTCCAGGGTAAAGAGCTAAGTGATCCGGGGAAAGACAAGTTGGCGTTCCAAAGCAGAGGAGCATCTAGATAGACCTCCATCGCTGGGAAAGCCTGCATTCTGTTGAAATCTTAACCTTTTGAAGGGCACTGGCTATTTTCATCTGATAGCCAAAGTTCTTGAAGTTGAGGGTTCTGGCATGGAGATCCAGAGTCCTTAGAAAGACTAGGTGGGAAATATAAATTTTGTGTCTACATCGAGTACACTATACAAATTTTACAAGTTTGATTTTAATAGCTATGAAAAATAAAACCTACTAGAAAATTGGAAAATTCATTACTTTGAGAAACTAAATTATCCTTGCAGAAGTGTTCACTATCTCAAAATAATACACATAAATAGGATTCTCTGAACTTGGAGAAAGAAATGGACAATTCATTGATTAATTCCAAAATATTGAGTGCCTTCTCTCTTCTAGACACTTAGCTAAATTTTGAGAACAGATAAAGATCCAACTCGTACCCTAAACAAGCTTACAGCTTAGTGAGAGAGATGGGCATGCATTAAACTATGGCAAGTGCCAGATTGTATTTTCCAAAGATGGTTCCAACAACATCTCCCATCTCACATGCTCTTCTAGAACCTCGAACTCCCCCATCAAAAAGTAGAGTGAACCTAGTTCTCCTTCCCTTAAAACTGAGCAGGCTAGCGACTTATTTCTAGCTGAGAGAATGCAGCAAAAGTGACACAATGGGACTTCCAAAACTAAGTCCTAAAGGCAATGTAACCTCTGCCTTGCCTTCTGCAATACTCACTCTTCACGCGTTTAGCTGCCAAGTAAGCAGTCTGATGGTCCTGAGGACACCATGCTTTGAGGAAGTCCAGACTAGCCCCTGCAGAGAGACCACACGGAGAGGCTTTGAGACCACAGGAAAAAAGAGATGGCTGTGGGCTGACAGATGCTCCAACACCCCCCTCCCCTGTTTTGCCAGCTGCAGCCCCCATTTAACTGTCACTCCACCAGGGCCCTAAGCTAAATGCCCCCAGCTGGATACTTCCTGCCTCCTGACCCACATAAGCCGTCAGAGGCGAGATGGCTTCACAGCACCAGGTGTTGTGGTGATTTTCTACGTGGCAGTAGTAACCAGACTGGGGGCCCTGGAGCAGAGCCCTGTTTGCTCTGTTCACCTGTCTTTACTCTGTGGCGATCTCAGTGCCTGGCACAGTTAATATTCTGGAAGTATTGGTTAAATTTTGTCGAGTAGAGGTAAATGTTAGGTACATCGGTAGCTAAAGGAATTATTCATGACATGGAGAAAATAGGAAACTCTTTTCAGAGGAAGCGACTCGTCAATTGGATCTCAAGGGATGAATCAATATGTTTCAGTCAAACAAGGAAGGTAGAAGGCAAGCAGATGCAAAGCACAAAGTCATGGAACAGCTGGGTAGATGTGGGGAAGCACAGGTACCGTGACAAGGCTGAAATGGGGCACATAAAGGTAAATGATGGGGACTGTGGCTGGAAAGGCCAGTAGGCCAGAGTGGGAGAGGCCCAGATGCCCAGTGGGTGAGTCTCAGAGCCATGATGGAGAGCCGCTACCCTCTCCATCCCCAACAGAAGGCCTTCCCCGGGGCAGCCAGGCCATCTTCTATGGCTTCATGCCTGTATCCGGCATGTGGGCCTCTTCTCTTGACCTTGTGTCCCCAAAGGGGTGACAACTGTGTGAAGAGACTCAGCTCTACCAGGCATTGAAGACCCATCTTCTCCTCATCAAGCTGATGCAGGGTTTTTCTAGAGATGGGACACAAATCCCTTCGGATCTTGAATCTCCGAGCCCCACTGGGGTTTCTAGAGAAATTTTCCACCTCACACAGACACAGACAGAGGACGAGGACTCAGGGACACAGTGGCATCTAAGCTCTTTACCTTCCCCTCAGTTCTCCACATTTTTTTTCCTCTAAGCCCAGAGGACCCTTGCTTAGTCTGTCAGAGGTTAACGTGGACCTCCAGCTGGTCTTTCAAATTTGTTTGTGTACCTGCACCTTAGATGTTTGAAATGGAAAGCCACAACTCAAATCCTTTGCTATCTCCATTTTAAAATGACATCCTTGAGATGCTGTACCCATCAGAGCCGGTTATGTAATGCCGTAGGAACAAGTTCCCAAAGCTCCGTGGCTAACATAACAAACGCCTGTTTTTCTCTCTTTCTCAGGTCACACGTCCAATTGGGGGGGTGCTCTGTGCATCACCTCCCTCAGGACCAAGGCAGACACAACTCCATCTCCACACATGCTTTCACAGTCACCCCCTCGGGTGAAGAGAAAGTGCTACGCAGGGCACTAGCTTCTAAAGCTTCTGCCCAGAAAAGACACATCACAACTGGGGCTGAAGAGTAAAGTCTGCTATAGAGGCTACAGGAAACTGTCAGGGGGAAAATGCCTTAGTTATTGTCTTAGTCTGTTTGGGCTGCCACAGCAAAACCCAAAGACCAGGTGTCTTAGGCAACAGAAATGTATCTTCTCATAGGTCTGGGGGTAGATGTTCCAGATCAAGGTGCCAGCCAGCACAGTTGGCCACTGAGAGGAGTTGTATTCCTTGCGTGTGGCCAGTTGGCTTCTTGCCGAGTCCCCAGGGGCCATGTTCTGTGTGGTGCAGAGGGAGTGAGGGCTCGCTCTTGGCACCTCTTCTTACAAGGTCACTAATCCCGTCAGGTCAGGGACCCTGCCTTCTGACCTCACCTGACCTTAATCCCTCTTTCACTCCAAATGCAGCCATGCTAGAGGTTAAGGCTTCCACATATGAACTTGGGGGACTCAAATATTCAGCCCACAGCAGCTACCATCGTTGAGAAGGGCCAGTATGAAGCTGAGCTCTGACCCTTCCTGTTAGAGGGGTACAGCTATAATTTAAAAGAACTATCAAACAGTGGCCTTGGATGTCAAAGCTCCTTGTATTTTTTCAATATTATGTAGTAAATCTCTTCTCTGTGCTGATTTTTAAAATAGAATTAAGCACCTAGTAAATTTTTTTTTTTTAAAGCTTTCACTTAGCTGATTAACCAACGAAGTCTTGACTTTAAGGAAAAAAACAAACAAAAAACAAAGAGAAAACAGTTTTGGTTCCTCTCTGTTCTCCACCATAAGTTAGAGTTTTCTTTTCGTTCAATGTAAAGGTATAAGGGTCACATTGTTTTATTATAAGAGTCTACGTTTTGCCATCTGAAATGCAAATTCCTCATTTTCAATAATCTTAATTTAGATTACAGCATAACATCATTAAAAAGGCCTGAGCAGGAGATTTTGATAATTTGTAAACTGATATAATGGAACTGGAAAGGAATTTTCTGCCTGGTTCTTTATTCTTACCTTTGGGTCATTGTTCTCTCAAACAATGTTTTTTTGAGCTGGCCATTACAATTTGCCAGCTTTTTTTGGGGGGGGGGGGCAGTTTACAATGAACCTAAACCAAATAAAAGTGCTTCTGACTATTTCTAAACCTAAACATAATATGGGGGGTAGTTTGTATTTCAACAAATCCTTGTCAGTATATCCAACTAAGAAAAAAGAAGCAGTAACAGGAAAGAAAGGGGAGAGAGAGAGAAAACGTGTTCAAACCTTCATGTCATATTTTCTTCTTCCTAAGCATCTCAATCTGAACCTAGGCTATGTCACAACTGGTGTTCATCAATAGCACTGTCTGGGCAGTTTTGCAAATTAGCAGGTCTACTCAAGAGAAGCCAATTTAACTGAAATGCTTTGCATAAGAGCCTTTATCTCATCAGACAGGGGCAAGAGCAGCTTCTGTCCCGAGCAACTGGGTGAAGAGATGAGGAGACAGACAAAAGGTGGTTCTTCCCCAACCTGGCAGTGTGGACCATGGTCATTGTGAAAACACATTCTTCCTCTCCCTGAATTTCTGTTGACCCACAAGATTGTCTTCTCTCCCAGAAGTTTTATTCTCTTGGCTCTTCCCCACAAGAGCAGAAGTGACGCATCTGGTCAGTGAGACAGGGAAAGTGTTGTAGCCACATGATCTGTCTTTGTTCTCTCTCCACGTCCTCTCCTTCCCTCTCTCCATGCAGCAAGGTCTGTATGGAGGACCCATGCCAGCAGGGAAGGGTCTGAGGATGTTCAGGGCTTCTGCCTGTGACTTGATGTGGAAATTAAATTCAGAGGAAAAAGTACAGAAAACCCATTTGGCTCCTTGTCTGCATCTCATACTTTGTAATCTAGCCCTATGGCAATAACTCAGATATTTTTGAGTTTTTCAAAATATTTTTCACCTTTGTGTGAAAGTATTAATAGCCAGTCCTTATATGATGCTTACAGTGTGCCAGACTCTGTCCCAAATGGTTTACAACTATTAATTCATTTCATCATCATAAAACCCAAGGAGGCATGTGGTAGGCCTCACAATGATATCCCCGTCCTAATGTCAAAAACCTGTAAATATGTTTCATTAATGACAAAAAGGGAATTCAGGAATTGAGACTGAGAATCAACTGACCTTAAAATAAGATGATCCCAGATGACCCAGAGGGGCCCAGTGTCCTCACAAGGACCCTTAAAAACGCAGAGGGAGGTAGAAGGATTTGTTGCTGAGTGAAGCAACTTGAGGATTGCTTGACCAACTGCTGCTGGCTTTGAAAATGGAGGGGGGACCATGAGCCTCAGAACACAGGTGGCCTCTAGAAGCTGGACAAGGCAAGAAAATACATCTTCCCCTGGAGCCACCAGAAAGGAACACCTTGATTTTAGCTCAGGGAGGCCCACTTCAGACTTCCGACCTCCAGAATTGCAAGATAATCAATGTGTGCTGTGTTCAACCACTAACTCTGTGGTTATTTGCTACAGCAGCAAAAGGAAACGAATATGAAGTGGATACTATTATTAACCCCACTAACCCGCTGATGCAACTGAGACAGGCAAGTGTGAAATAACCTGTCCAAGGTCATACCAGGCCTCCCACACCAGCCTCCCACATACTCCCATTTCAGAGTCTGCCTTCTTTATCACCGGGCCAGCTACCTCTCCAGTGCTTTCCTCAGTTGGATTAGAAATAGGTGGGGAAAGGGATGTAAGTAATTGTAACCTTTACCAGTCTCAACAGGAAGAGAAGACAATAACAAACATGTGAGTTTTTACAACTCTGGGCATCTGGCAGGTACTTTCTACTGGACCCTAACAACAATCCCATGCCGTGGACACGGTTATTATTCCCGTTTAGTAGATGAGAACGCAGAGTTCTTCAGAGGTGAAGCAGCTAACCTACTGCCCCAGGATCGGGAAGCAGTGGTGGCAGGGGCTGTGCACTGCTGTCTCAACGGCAAGCCACACCAGTACATACGTCGCTCAACTCGAAGAATTAATTTTACAAGCTTTCTAAGACACAGACATGTAGCACTGCTTCACACCTTGAGGACAAAGTATCCTGTGGATCGGGGAAGGGGGAATTTCCAGCTTTTCTACAGGCACAAGGCCCGGCTCTAAGACTTGTGTACTGGTAGCAGTGCCTGTTCCTGTTGGCCAGGAGGCTGTGGATATCCCAAAGACATACAGTGCAGTTGCTCTGACCTGGTTTGTGATTACACATGAGTCATGTCCAGAGGCTTTCAGAAATATCTAGGGCATGGAGCTGAGCCTCTGGGGAAAAGTGGGTATAAGAATCAACAAAAATGATATAGCACCTTACTGGGATTCTATCTGTATCCACAGCAGGTAAGTGTAGGAAAAGACAGACACACCTGAATCACTGAGCTGTTGCCATGCTATTACTCACAACCACAAAATCTCAGTAACATACAATAATAAGCACTTACTTCTCACTCACATGCCTACAGTTGGGCTGATCCAAGCTGGGCCAAGCTGGGCCCCACCATAGCCTATGGTCGGGTCCAAGTTGGCCACACATATCTCTCATTATTCTGGGACCAGCCAGCTCTCCACGACATGTCTTTTTCATGGTAATAGCAGAAGCACAACAGGAAAAAGGGGAACAGATGGTGGCTCTTAAGGACTAGGCTTGTAACTTGACATTGCAACTGCCACCCTTTTTGGCCATGTCAAGTCATGTGGCCAAGTCCAACACCTCTGGAGCAGGGAAGTATATTCTTCCCATGCGTGTGGCAGGAGAAGGGCGGGGAGTATTTGTTGACCAGTAATCGAATCTGTCACAATCATTGCAAATCAAATGCCACAAGGAGAAACAGATACTCTTGAAGGCTGCAAACATACTCCCATTTCAAACATACAGGCTCAGGACTTCCCTGGTAGCACAGTGGTTAAGACTCTGTGCTCCCAATGCAAGGGGCATGGGTTCAATCCCTGGTCAGGGAACTAGATCCCACATGCATGCTGCAACTAAGAGTTCACATGCCACAACTAAGGAGCCAGTGAGCTGCAACTAAGAAGCCCACCAGCCACAACAAAGGAGCATGCTTGCCACAACTAAGACCTGGCACAACCAAATAAATAAATATTTTTTTTAAAGTAAAACTTTAAAAACACATACACACAGGCTCTTGCTTCTGTTCTATGCAAACTGGTGATCTGTGCTGTCAGAGAAATGCAGTACAGCATTCCTCATCCTCAACTTACCCGTGTGTATGTCTGCTGAGCCTCTTATACATCTGAACCCCAACGACATAATGTCCCTAAATAGGATCTAAGTTCCCAGCTGGCACGGAGTGAGAGAAAACTCCACATGGAAATGATGCTCTTGTAACACAGTCTGTGACCTTGCCGTGCTGGGTGTCCTCCAGCCATCCTGGCTGCTTGCATAGCCTGTTGGAGAGGCCTGCTGTGTGCATCATGGCAGGTTCATTGCAAACTCAGTACTTTGGAAAGAACTTTTGAGGTGTGCTGAGCTCAAAAGGAAATTTGTTTTCAAGTATATTCTCTCTCAACCGAAGGCTGGACAAAACAGCAGAGAAAAGGTGAAGCCCTAAACCATACGATTCTCGTAAGTTATAAACATGACACAAATGTTTACAAAGGTAGAGAGATCCTGCTCCTTTCTTTGAGAGAAGAAAAAAAGCAGATGACAATTTTGCAAAGCATGAATACATTAATTGTCTATGGTTGGAAACTATGCTATCAGAAATAACATGATGTATTTTCTAGTTTGTGATAAGATACTGAAGGAATCCAGGCTTCACCTTTTTGACCCCCAGGACCATCTTTTGAGGAAAGAACTGGAATTCTTTCAAGTAAATCACATAACCCTTGCAGTTTTATGTTGCTCTCATTTTTTTTTTCTCTCCATGTACTTTCTTTAACCTTCATGGTTAAAAACAAATAAACAAAAGTTGTGGTAGGCTTTGCCCTGGGCTCTTGTGAGAAAGAGGAAGGATGTCTCTAATTCTTTACTGATTAGTTCTGCTAATGAATGGCCTCTGTGTCCATCGAATTTCCACGCAGGAAGGCATAATAGAAAAGAGACAGGATTGAGATGTTTATGCCTGATCCAATTCAAGAGGTTATTTTGAATATCAGCAGGTAAGTTCAAAAAGTAATATCACACTGGGAACATTTTAGACTTGAGTGATCAGGGAATTTTGTTCTCTCCCTTATTCCTATTCTTCAGGTGGACCTGAGCTAGACAGAGCTCACACCTCACCCATCTCCTCCTCACATCAATGACAGGGTTATGGCCAGTATGTATTGATCTTTCCCCTGTGTTACAATTCTTAGCCCATCCCCAGGCAGCCATCTCCATGTGGGAGCTCAACAACACAGTCCCCAGTCACAGACTAAGGTGAGAGCTGGGATGGGGAAGGAACCACACACTGGTTTGCTGTGGAGGGGCTTCCGTGTAGAGGTGACACACAGCACTTGTACTCATAGCCCACTGGTCAGAACTAGCCACGTGACCCAGACTCCCCGCAGCAGGACTGGGGGGTGTGGTGGAGCAGATGGATATTCACATAGCAGTAAATATCTCCACCACACAGGACTTCAAGAGAACCAAATCCAAGTCTTTGATCACCCTGACCACATGCAACTCTAGCTAGGCATCCATGTCTCTGGGCAGGTTGACCAGACAGACATACCCTAACCCCTCCCATCTCTCTGATGTGATCATCATTTATGAGCTCAACAACAAGACTGATGTTAGAATTTAGGGGAATGTTTTAATTATTAAGATCACAAAAGATAAAGTAGAGTGCAATGGGCTGAGATTAAGGGAGGAATGCTGTCTGGTGCCTGGGAAACATGAATCAACAGGATGCCCAGAAGAAAAGAAATAATCAATGTGGAAATTTTAAGAAAACATCCAGAGCACAGCTATGAACTGGTAGCTTCCAAGACACATACATCCCACAGATGTGTTCTGTCTCACTTACACAAGGTTTGAAAAAAATGTCTTAATTAACTGCCAACACTTAAAAAATGGAAAATTCAACATAATAATCTAGATTTTCCGCTACTGTTGAAAAGATTGGAAGATTGGGCAACACTGAGTCAGCAACAGTTTTTCTGCTACGCCTGGCAACAATTAGCTGGAGAGAGGGGCACCTGCTCTTTGCAGAGGCTCAGCCATTTACCCCAGTCCCTATGGAGCCCTCTTCACTCATTTATAGCACCCGATGACCCCAGTAGGTGTTTGGGTTTGCAACTTCTGGTCTAAATGAGTTCATCCAAGTTCTTGCCAGCTGTAAGCAATCATGCTGTGAAGCACATAGAGCTTGTTTCCAATAAGAATCTCAAGCAGGCATCTCCAAGCACCATTGCAGGCCAGCACAACCCTTTTGGAAAGCAATGTGGCCAGGTATCAAGGACGTTCCAAATCTCTACACTCCTTGATCCTGTAATTTCACCCTTGAGAATTTATCTTAAAGAAATATTCCCTGCACTGCTTCACATAAACGATCTTCATGACTTCATTTATAATGGAAACAACTGGAAACAAGCAGAAAGTTTACGCTGAAATCTTTAGGTAAACTATACTGTACAACTAGAGAGCTCTAATGCATATATACAAAAAATACAAATTAAGGTGCATTCTACTAAACTACAGGCCTCTATTCTGCAAAAATGTCAATTTATACAAATCAAAAGAAAAGAGGGACTTCCCCGGTGGTCCAATGATTAAGACTCCATGCTCCCAATGCAGGGGGCCTGGGTTCAATCCCTGGTCAGGGAACTAGATCCC
Organism: Kogia breviceps; assembly: GCF_026419965.1. Classification (NCBI taxonomy): domain Eukaryota; kingdom Metazoa; phylum Chordata; class Mammalia; order Artiodactyla; family Physeteridae; genus Kogia; species Kogia breviceps. Next base: position 54,387,985 of record NC_081319.1, on the reverse strand, counting down.
GCATGTCGCAAGTAAGACCTGGTGCAGCCAAATAAATTAAAAATAAATAAATAAGTATTTAAAAAGAATATTTATTAGATGATTGCATCAATATTAAATACCCTGACGTGGATCATGCCATCATGATTATGTGATTACATTAGAGAGTGTCCTTGTTTTTAGGAGATATTTGCTGAAATATTTAAGAATGAAGGATGATAAAGTCTTTGACTCAATCTCAAATGATTCAGAAAAAGAAAACAATATTGTGTATGGAATAGAGAGAGAGATAATGCAAATGTGGCAAAATGTTAACAACTGGTGAATCTTGGCAAAGGATAAATGTGTGTTTGTTGCGCTCTTCTTGTAATTTCTGTGGTTTAAAACTTTTTCAAATTAGAAGTTAAAGAATAGATGCTCATCTGCAAAATGCTATGACATAATGTTAAATAAAAAATTCAAACCAGATAATCATGTATCCAGTGTGATCTTAAGTAAGTTACAAAAATCCTTCTATACAGAAAATAAGACTGGAAGAAAAATAGTGAAATATTAACAATATTTAAATTTGGTGGGTGGACTGGACTGGGGATGCTTTTACACTTTTTTCTATATTTTCTCCACATTTGTAATAACCACCTATCACTTTTATAATGAAAAAAAAGTTTTTAAAAGAAGTGCCAAGCACCATAGGAAAAAACAAATTCATTTTTTCCCACCTCCCCAACTTTGAGTCTGAAGCCAGAATCCAGAGCAACAACAGAGGAAATGGGTTCAAGCTCTCAGCTATTAAGGTGTGAAAGAGTGTGTTTCAGGGGTTGCCAAGTGACCTTTAATGAACACCTGTCTGAGAGAGAAAAACCATAGTCTTCCAGGCTGAGGACTCACTGTATAATTTAGTACCATGGTGGTGCCACTGGGTATACCCCCAGATTTAAGATTTATGGCCAAGTGGAGGACTATTTTTGAATTTGGCTGATTCTTTTTGGACTTAGACCCCAGGTTCATGTGCTTCAAAGTACCTAAACTTGACTTTGGATCATAGGCCGAGTGGGTCAGGCCTGACCAACTGGTAAGCCTGCAAGTCTTTTTCATCAGGGCAAGGTGGGCACACTCTCCATTCCCAGGAGGGATCCTGGCCAAGACTCCCCAGCAACTCTTCCCCACCTTCCAACGAGCTCCTTCTAACTGCTCTGACTGCTGTTTCTGTTCTCCGGCTCCTGTTCTCAGAACCCATGTTCTCCCCCAACCTCTTCTACAGGAGGCCACCCCACTCTTGTCTCTCTGAAACAATTCCATACCCTTAGCAGCCCTCTTGCTTCCTCTGGCCTTGGCTCCAAGCATCCAATAAAAGCCTCCCTTCCCTCCATTCCACTGGCTCCGGGTCTCTCCAAGCTCCCTGCCTCTCACCCACATCCATTACTCTGTCCTGCTGGAATCATACCTAGCTTGGAAATCCCAGCCAGCTCCTCACACCCACTTAGGCTGATATTTCTGGCCACTTCAAGGCAGCCCAAGGGCTTTCATCCAGACCCTAAGACCTCTGCCGTGGCAGAGCCTAGGTCCCAGCTGGCCCAGACCAGAGCAGCAGCTGTCAACATTGCCAAGAACCCTCTTGTTTGTGGGGCCTCCCTGGTGACTGCAATGATTCTTAGCAACCCTGATAGAACAGACCATTGTGACACTGCCTCTAAGCCCTCATCCTGCTGAGGTGCCAGGAACATCACCCTCAGGCATCCTAGAGGCCCCCCGCTCCCCAGGGTTATGCAAAGGCACTGAGCTCCTTCCTACATGATGCCAAGGCACTGAGTTGGAAGCCTGGATTCAGAATACTGGAGATCAAATCCTTCCTCTGTCAAATGCCAGCTGTGAGACATTATGTAAACTACAGACCCTCTCTGTGCCTCAGTCTCTTCATTTATACAGTAGGAATAGTAGCTACCTCATAAGGTTACTGAGAGAATTAAATGATTTTCAGTATGTAAAATGCAAAGAACAGTGCCTGGCACAGAACAAGTGCTGTGTAAGAGTTAGTTTTTATTACTGTTCATGAGTCGGTACCCATTATGGCCATTGTCGTGGGGCACACACTCCTTGAGACCCAAATGTTACATCACTTCCCTGACACATTTGGGATTTAGGAATACTTGGAGGGCAAGGAGCTCACAAGAGACCATTGCTACTGCCCTAACAGGTGAAGAGAAATTATCAAACTGAAACGCATGGAGAAAAGAAATCAAAAAATGGAAAGAGTATCTAAAATCTATAAAACAATATCAAGTGGTCTAACATACATGTAACTCGAGTCTCCGAAGGTGAGGAGAGAGTGATGGACCAAAGAAATATTTGAAGAGATAAAGGCTGAGAATTTTCCAAAACCGACAGAAGACATCAAACCATATACCAAAAGCTCACAGAACCCTCAGAAGGTAAAGACAAAGACACCTTTGCACCTCCTAAGTCAAAAAGCCAGAAACCAAAGATAGAGAAAATCTTTCAGGCCATCAGGAACAAAAGGCAAATTACATCAAGGGGGAAGGGGAGACTTTCTGATTTTTAATCAGAAAAAGTGAAGCCAAGAGAACAATGAAATGGCAACCTTAAAGGGGTAAAAGGAAAAAGAAACTCTTAGGACTTTGTATCCAGTTTTGCTCCCAGACACCAGCCTCCACCAGGAGGGGGTAGTACCTTTATTGCACCTCAAGCCCAGGGATGTAACAGCCCAGCTTCTGCTTTACCATCCAAAGCCCACTAGGAAGGCCACCAGGCCCAAGGACCACCCACTCCTTCAGCAGCTCTGAGCTCAGCAGAACTCCCAAGAGAGCAGCTTAGATCAACACAGTGGTTCCCAGCCTTGATATTCACCTGGGGAATCACCTGCGGAGCTTTAACAAATTATGCACATCCAGGCCCCACACCTGGAGATTCTGATTTAATTGTTCTGGGGTTGGTCCTGGGCATTTTTTTGAATTTACCAAGATAACTGTAGTGAGCAGCCAAGTGGTGTGCAATCTATTATTTAAATAGGATTCTTTTTCCTTTTCAGACAGACGTGATTTTACATAACAACATTATTTCCTATGTCAAACATTAAGAGTTTCCTGATTACTTTAAAAAGTGGTAGCAGAACTGGCTTCAGCAAGATTGCTACTCTGCTGACTTGCTCTCAAATTTGGATGCACATTGGTATAACTGGAGAGATTTTAAATAGTCTAATGCCTGGATCCCCAGAGATTCTGATTTATTTGGTATGGGTTACAGCCCAGGAGTCTGGATTTTTATAAGCTCCACTGCTCTTGAGATTTTTAGAAGGTCCAGGTTCCCAGTACAGGTTAGGGAATTCCGGACCATCAGAGGCTGCCATGGAGCACAAGCAAGGGCATAGGAGTCACGGGAACTCCCAGTTTCGGGTCTGCTGACTTGCCCCATCTGTGCTCAGCCACCACTTTTGCTCCTCACCAGGGCATCCTCAGGCCCTCTCTGACCCACTGGATCCCGACGGCCAGCCCAGCCCACTGCCAGCTCAATGCCAAGAGCTGCTTCTTACAGACCTCACATGCCTTCCCCTGGTCCCTAATGTCCACACACAAACTGGAAACCTCATTACATCAGGGTTGAAGGGTTGTCAGAAAACAAATGTTTGCTGCCGTCTGGGGTGTACTGCAGCAGCCAGCACAGGCCCATGGGGAGTGCTGATTCCTGAGCATCCCTACAAGGCTGTCAGAACCCTCAGCAACTGTCACCACTACAGGAAAAACTGCTCCTGACCACTGAGCCGGGCTGTCGCCCTCCCTACTCTTATGGCTGGGTGTGAAAGTGTGTCTCTTAGCCCCAGTACCAGGATCACACCATTCAGCCATGGGGATGTTTCCTGGTCCAAGCTCGTTCTGCCCACCCCAAAGCACAGTGAGGCCAAACAATACTGAAACATCGTGTCTGGAGCAGGAAAAGGTTTATTGCAGGGCCAAGGAAGGAGAACGAGTGGCTTGTGCACAAAAAACCCCTGAATTCCCTCAAAGGGTTTCAGCAAAGCATTTTTAAAGGCCAGATGAGGGGGAGGGGCGTCGCAGGGTATGTGATCAGCTCACCCACAATTCTCTGACTGGTTGATGGTGAGGTAACAGGGAGTTAACCTTAACAATCTTTGGGCACCAATAGGTCTGGGGGCTCATGATCATAAACTAGTTAATTTCTTCCATTTGGTAGGGGGTTTTAGCATCTGAAAAACTTAGGAAATATGCATCAGATACTATTATCTGGGTACTTCAGAGAGGAGCTACAGCAGAGGATATGGCAGGGTGGGGGGTGGGGGGCCTGTCCTGGGAAGGCCCCATAGGGTCCTGCTGGGTTACAGGGAGGATTTAATTGCTGGACAGTTCAAATGCCAAGTCCTACTGATTTCTGTTAATCCAATTTCTGTTCTCTGATGTTATTGCTTCTGAAGCTGATGATGCAGCCACAATTCTCTGAACCTGTGGATTTCCTTTAGTGCTACTTCTTCATCATTATTAAAAAGTTCAGAGTTTCTCAAAGAATGCTTTCAAAATCATACATTCACATCATCTGGGGTATCTGTTCAAAGCTCAAATTTCTAGACCAAGCACAGCCCCACTGAATCACATCTGAGGCAGAAGCATATATCTGTAGCCTGAATAAGTGCTCTGGGTCATTGTAAAGACTGAGCTCCCCTGAGAGGAGGCAGCAACCTGTGGCCTGCTAGCCTGGCTTCCCGGGGCAAGTCCTGATTTGGCGGCTCAATGGTTGAGGAGACTTGAGCAAACTCTCTGGGTTCTAGTCTCCTCCTCTGGAAGATGGAACTGAAGTATGATCTACTTTCTGGGACCACTGTGAGGAATAAATGGGTTAACATAGGTGACAATGCTTGGAAGAGTGCCAGTCTGGGATGGAAACAGACTTCACCATTAACTAACTGAGAAAAATCTAATTCACCCACCCAGCGACTGGAGTCAATATACTACCTAGCTGATTGATTAAAGTATGTTTCCTTTTCAATATAATTTCTTTATATATATAATACATAAATATTCTAAATATATAATTATATAGCATATAATATATTAAGTAATATAAAATCACATGTATACATAATTGTATGTAAAAAAGTGAAATTACACAGTAGCTTTTTTCTTTTTTAGAAAAGTTAGGTTAACAGAAAAATTGAGCAGATAACACAGTTCCCACATACCTCACTCCCCTGCATGCACGGTTTTCCCTTATTAACATAACTTATTAACATCTTGCATTAGTGTAGTACATTTGTTAAAATTCATGAATGAATATTGATACATGATTATTAACTAAAGTCCATAGCTTACATTAGAGTTTACTCTTTGTGTGGTCAATTCTATGGATTCTGACAAATGTAAAATGACATGCATCTGCCATCAAAGTATCATACAGAACAGTTTCACTGCCCTAAAAACCCCTGACCCCCACCTACTCATTCCTTCCCCCTTCCCCTCAAATCCCTGACAACCATTGACCTTTTTACTGTCTCTGTAGTTCAGCTTTTCCTAGGATATCATATAGTTGGAATCATGAAATCTAGCTTTTTCAGACTGGTTTCTTTTACTTAGCCATATGCATTTACATTTCCTCCTTAATGCTGAAGTTTTTCATGGCATAATAACACTTATTTTTATCACTGAATAATATTCCATTGTGTGAATGTATCAGTTTATCTATTCACCTATGGAGAGACATCTTATTTGCTTCCAGTTTTTGGCAATTATTAATAAACATTAATAAATAATAATATAATACTTTATTATAATATAACATTTATGAGCAAGTTATTGTGTGGACATATTTTCAGTTCATTTGGGTGAGTATCAAGGAGTGGAATTGCTGAAACATATGGTAAGACTATGTTTAACTTTGTAAGAAACTGCCAAACTGTCTTCTGCTGTGGCTGTACTATTTTGCATCCCCACCAGCAGTGAATTAGAGTTTCTGTTGCTCTACATCCTTGCCAACATTTGGTGTTGTCAGTGTTCTGGATTTTTGCCATTCTAATAGGTGTGTAGTAGTATCTCACTGTTGCTTTAATTTTCAATTCCCTAATGACATATGATGTTAAGCATCTTTATGTATGCTATCTGTAAATCTTCTTTGGTGAGGTGCCTGTTCAGATACTTTTGCCTATTTTTTAACTAGGTCGTTCATTCCTTATTGTTTTAAGAGTTATTTGTATACCCTTTATCAGGTATGTGTTTGGATACAAGTCCTTTATCAGGTATATATTTTGCAAATATTTTCTCCCAAATCTGTGGCTTCTCTTTTTATTCTCTTAACAATGTCTTTCAGAGAGCAGAAATTTTAATTTACTTATCAATATTTTTTCATTCATGGATCATGCTTTAGGTGTTGTATCTAAGAACTAACCACCAAACCCAAGATCACTTAGATTTCCTCCTATGTTAATTTCTAAAGCTGATATCATTTTACATTTTACATTTAGATTAATGATTCATTTTGAGTTAATTTTTGTGACTGGTGTAAGGTCTGTAATATCAATATGTATTGTATATCTAGAGGTAAGTTCCCAGAAATGAATTTTCAGGGTCAGAGGTTTACGTAATTTTGATTGTAATAGGTATTACCAGAATCCATGTTCAGAAAATGTGTTAACTCTATTTTTGCATCATAAAAACATGGGTAGAAAATTTTACCCATATTCCCACTATAAATTGCTATTATTACTTGTTTTCTGTCTGATGGGTACAAAAGGATATTTCAGTGTTACTTTTATTTTTATTTCCCTACTAGTTGAATTTGAAAGTATATTTTATATTTGGCAGCCATTTATGTTATCTCTTTTACTAATATATTTTTGCATACATTGGGGATTTTATTCTAGTTATTTTTTATTGCCAATTTGTAAGAACTCTTTATATATTATAGATATTACCCCTTCACTACGTCTTCATTATATTTGTTTTTCCCTGATCTATCTTTTTAATTAAATTTGTTCATGGGTCACTTCATCCTTGACTTTGTTTCCACCCGAAAGCATCAATCATTGGCCAAATTGTGTAGGGAATGACTGAACAGCTCTCTTAGAAAGCTGTAGACATAAGGAAATCACAGAGAAACTAAGGTCATTCTGCCTGGAGGAGAAAATAGTAGGCAGGTGATTAACAGGTAGAAGGAAATTAAAAGTTATTTCAAGTATTTGAATGACTGCCATGTGGAAAAAGGATCGCAGTAATTCTGAATGCTCACAAGTGATAGAACTACACTGAAGGAGAATTGCATGTAGGCAGCATTGGGCTTGAAATAAGAAAGAAATGTCAGGGCTGCCCCAGAACTAAATGGTAACTTATGGTTTAGAGAATTCCATGAAACATCTGAAGATGACCAACATAAATATGGAGAGCTCCCAGGAGACGACATCATGGACTAGTTTCTATCATTCAGGAGAACTAAAACCAGCTGAAGCATTTCAAAGGAAATGGTGTTCAATGTAGATAATTTAGTGATCACAAAACTATTGGAAGGTCTGGACAAGTTGAAGGCAGGACACAGGCATTAGCTTTCAGCTTCACTTCTACAATTCTACTCTCACAAGATGGACAAATGCTGCAATCACACAGGGGTGGGTAACACAGAGAACCTCTCAGCTAACTTCCTAGCTAGTCTGTAGCCCTGAATCAGGTGAATATCAGGAAAACTCAGAGACCACTGCAAAATCCAATCACATATATGCAAAGCCCACATAACCATCTGCTGCCACTCTAGAAGAGAAAGCAGCTTTTCACCTCTACTCCACTTTAGTATAAGTGCCTCTCGTTGACAGAGTGTAAATGGTAAATGATATCCACAGGATATCAACAGGGCTGGAAAAAAGAGAGCCTGGGAAATATAGTTCGTAGACTTCTAGCCCCTGAAGTGCAGAGGAGCATTAGAAGGATATGAAAGGGAATAACATTGTCAAACACCTACAGCAGGGCTCAAGCATCAGTCTGGAGGACAGATGGAGGGTTGTACTTGATGCTATATAGCCTGCTTAAGACTTCTTGAAGCAGGATTCCATAGCACTCTGCACATCTTTCCTTCTGAAATTGCTTTTAAAGGTCGTCTCTGTCTTTGGAAAGCATGAGCAATGCTGCCTACCTAAATATAGATACGATGGAAACACACCCACTGTATCACTCTTATAGATTCTGTGCAAATTGTACTTTAAAAGATGTCATTCACTTAAGGTGACCATCTTTGTGACTGCTAAAAACACAAGCCTGTTACTCAGTTCAATTAACATGTATTGAGGAACATCTTCTATGAGCTGTCAGAGCAATTTTAAAGCCCAAGAGGCCCAGCTAGCCACTGGTGTTGTAGACACAACCATGCACTGCAGTGCTTCCCCTACAGCCACAGAATCACTGCAGTTCCTTCTGGATGGCAGGGAAATAAAGACCAGTGGCCTCCTTTCTTGGGTTAATTGCATCATGATAGGTGGGTGGGTCTCCCACCTCCACCCCATTTATGCTCTAAATTTCAGGACCAATTCTATAAAGTCACATAATGAAGATTAAGGAATAGATTTGATTAAGGAAATGAAAAATTCACAAGGGCACGGTCAGCAATACAAATATCCATAGTATACTTCATCTTTCATTATCCTAATTGAAAGGCATGCCAGGGCCAGGGAGGCAGCCAGGGAGGGGAACCTCTAAAACTTCATTCAAGAGAGATCTGCCATGAGGAGCACAGTAAACAGACAGCCTCCTCTTTTAGGGCCTCTGGAAACTACAGGAAGGCCAGCTCTCCTCCAGAAACTCCCCAATGGCTGAGCATCATACAAGTTACGGGGGCCTACTCTCACCACCATTATTCAACATACTTTTAGATGTTTTAGCCACAGCAATCAGAGAAGAAAAAGAAATAAAAGGAATCCAAATCGGAAAAGAAGAAGTAAAACTGTCATTGTTTGCAGATGACATGATACTATACACAGAGAATCCTAAAGATGCCACCAGAAAACTACTAGAGTTAATCAATGAATTGGGTAAAGTTGCAAGATACAAAATTAATGCACAGAAATCTCTTGCATTCCTATACACTAATGATGAAAAATCTGAAAGAGACATTAAGGAAACACTCCCATTTACCATTGCAACAAAAGAATAAAATACCTAGGAATGAACCTACCTAAGGAGACAAAAGACCTGTATGCAGAAAATTATAAGACACTGATGTAAGAAATTAAAGATGATACAAACAGATGGACAGATATACCATGTTCTTCAATTGGAAGAATCAACTTTGTGAAAATGACTATACTACCCAAAGCAAAATACAGATTCAATCCCCATCAAACTACCAATGGCATTTTTCACAGAACTAGAACAAAAAATTTCACAATTTGTATGGAAACACAAAAGACTCCAAATACCCAAAGCAATCTTGAGAAAGAAAAACGGAGCTGGTGGAATCAGGCTCCCTGACTTCAAACTATACTACAAAGCTACAGTAATCAAGACAATGTGGTACTGGCACAAAAACAGAAATATAGATCAATGGAACAGGACAGAAAGCTCAGAGATTAACCCACGCACATATGGTCACCTTATCTTTGATAAAGGAGACAAGAATATACAATGGAGAAAGGACAGTCTCTTCAATAAGTGGTGCTGGGAAAACTGGACAGCTAGATGTAAAAGAATGAAATTAGAACACTCTCTAACACCACACACAAAAATAAACTCAAAATGGATTAAAGGCCTAAATGTAAGGCCAGACACTATAAAACTCTCAGAGGAAAACACAGGCAGAATACTCTATGACATAAATCATGGCAAGATCCTTTTTGACCCACCTCCTAGAGAAATGGAAATAAAAACAAAAATAAACAAATGGGACCTAATGAAACTTAAAAGCTTTTGCACAGCAAAGGAAACCATAAACAAGATGAAAAGACAACCCTCAGAATGGGAGAACATATTTGTAAATGAAGCAACTGACAAAGGATTAATTTCCCAAATATACAAGCAGCTCATGCAGCTCAATACCTAAAAAACAAACAACCCGATCCAAAAATGGGCAGAAGACCTAAACAGACATTTCTACAAAGATATACAGATTGCCAACAAACACATTAAAGGATGCTCAAGATCACTAATCATTAGAGAAATGCAAATCAAAACTACAATGAGGTACCACCTCACACCAGTCAGAATGGCTATCATCAAAAAATCTACAAACAATAAATGCTGGAGAGGGTGGAGAGAAAAGGGAACCCTGCTACACTGTTGGTGGAAATGTAAATTGATACAGCCACTATGGAGAACAGTAAGGAGGTTCCTTAAAAAACTAAAAATAGAACTACCATATGACCTAGCAATCCCACTACTAGGCATATACCCAGAGAAAACCATAATTCAAAAAGAGACATGTACCACAATGTTCACTGCAGCTCTATTTACAAGAGCCAGGACATGGAAGCAACTGAAGTGTCCATCGATAGATGAATGGATAAAGAAGATGTGGCACATATATACAATGGAATAGTACTCAGCCATAAAAAGAAATGAAATTGAGTTATTTGTAGTGAGATGGGTGTCATACAGAGTGAAGTAAGTCAGAAAGACTTACTTTCATACAGAGTGAAGTAAGTCAGAAAGAGAAAAACAAATACCGTATGCTAACACATATATATGGAATCTAAAAAAAAAAAATGGTTCTGAAGAACCTAGGGGCAGGACAGGAATAAAGATGCAGGCGCAGAGAATGGACTTAAGGACACAGGGAGGGGGGAAGGGTAAGTTGTGACAAAGTGAGAGAGTGGCACTGACGTATATACACTACCAAACGTAAAATAGATAGCTAGTGGGAAGCAGCCGCATAGCACAGGGAGATCAGCTCCGTGCTTTGTCACCACCTAGAGGGGTAGGATAGGGAGGGTGGGAAGGAGACGCAAGTGGGAGGGTATATGGTGATATAAGTATACGTATAGCTGATTCACTTTGTTATACAGCAGAAACTAACACAACAATGTAAAGCAATTTATACTCCAATAAAGATGTAAAAAAAAAAAAAAGTTACAGGGGCCTGGTCATTTTTGCCTAGTGGGATATTCCTCTGTGGGCAGTCTTAGTGCTGGCCTTCCCTGTTGGGCTGACCAAAACTATCCCAGAGCTGCATCAGGGAATGCCAGGAGCAGTCTCCGTGTGCACATGTGAGGGATTCCCTGGAGTACCTTCCTATGTATGAAATTGCTGGATCGAAAGGAATTTCTTCACGTGGCTTTCAAAGAAGTGCCCATTACAGGTCACCTCGTTCATGCATTTGAGCAATGCAATTTCAAACCCGTAGTATATTAAGGGCTTAATTTGGACCAAACTGTAAAAGAATTTACAGTATTTCTAAAGCAAGATGCCCCTTTAGGATCAGCCTACCACCACCACTCAGAAATTATAAATACATGGGCTTACCTGGTGGCACAGTGGTTAAGAATCCGCCTGCCAATTCAGGGGACACTGGTTCGAGCCCTGGTCCGGGAAGATCCCACATGCCAGAGAGCAACTAAGCCTGTGTGCCACAACTACTAAGCCTGCACTCTACAGCCCTCGAGCCACAACTACTGAGTCTGCGTGCCACAACTACAGCAGCCCGTGCACCTAGAGCCCGTGCTTCACCACAAGAGAAGCCGCCGCAGTGAGAAGCCTGCACACCACAACGAAGAGCAGCCCCCGCTCGATGCAGCTAGAGAAAACCCACGCAGCAACAAAGACCCAACACAGCCAAAAATAAATAAATAAAATAAATTTATATTAAAAAAGAAATTATAAATATGATAAACTAAAGATTATTCATCAAGCATATAAACCAAAGACAAATGAACATGTGTTGCATTTGTAAGACAGCAACAGACTCCCGTTGAAAGAGGATGGCTCTCAGAAGCTGGAATCACCAATGAGACTGAAACAGCATCTTCTGTGAAGATTATAGAACCACAAAGCTAATCCCATTTCATCTCGTGAGGACCTCCCGGAGCTTCCTTTCTGCATACCTGTATTAAGAGCTTTATCCATGAGCAAGTACAGTACACCTGCCTGAGATTCTTCCTCCCAAATCTGCCTGCCTTCCTCCTCTCTTGACACAGGTGTCTGATCCACACTGTGGTCTGAAGTCTTCCCGTGCTGGTTCCTCCCTGCTTATCTTTCATGGGCATTATCCCCAACAAATTTCTAGCACTTGTAACTGGGTCTTACACTTTCTGGATGACCTAAACGAATACAGCTGTGACAGCGGCTGGACACAACGTGGGCTTTGTTCCAGAGGAGGGAGGCTTTTCCTCTTTTTGACCCCCCATTTTCACATTGCTGGAGTTGGGGTGGGAGAGGGAGGATAAAGAATGCTTATTGCCAAGCAGCCTGGATTTGGGATGCCAGCTGTTTATAGCAGTTGTCTGAGAAAGCCAGCTGCTCTGATTCTGTGGAAAATTTGGCTCTTGAGATGATGGAAGATTCTGGTCCTATACGAAGCTGATTTTAAAAAATTTTTTTTTCTTTCTTTTATTTTTATTTTTTATTGGGGTATAGTTGCTTTACAATGTTGTGTTAGTTTCTGTTGTACAGCAAAGTGAATCAGCTATATGTATACATATATCCCGTTTTTATGGATTTCCTTCCCATTTAGGTCATCACAGAGCATTGACTAGAGTTCTCTGTGCTACACAGTAGGTTCTCATTAGTTATCTAATTTTATACATGGTATCAATAGCATATATATGTCAATCCCAATCTCCCAATTCATCCCACCCTCCCACTTAGGAAGCTGATTTTATTTTATTATTATTTTTTAAACATCTTTATTGGAGTATAACTGTTTTACAATAGTGTGTTAGTTTTTCCTTTACAACAAAGTGAATCAGTTATACATATACATATGGTCCCATATCTCTTCCCTCTTGCGTCACGCTCTCTCCCACCCTCCCTATCCCACCTCTCTAGGTGGTCACAAAGCACAGAGGTGATCTCCCTGTGCTATGCGGCAGCTTCCCACTAGCTATCTAATTTATATTTGATAGTGTATATATGTCCCTGCCACTCTCTCACTTTGTCACAGCTTACCCTTCCCCCTCCCCATATCCTCAAGTCCATGCTCTAGTAAGTCTGTGTTTTATTCCCGTCCTACCACTAATCTCTTCATGAAATTTTTTTTTTCCTTAGAGTCCATATATATGTTAGCATATGGTATTTGTTTTTCTCCTTCTAACTTACTTCACTCTGTATGACAGACTCCAGGTCCATCCACCTCATTATAAATAACTCAGTTTCATTTCTTTTTATGGCTGAGTAATATTCCATTGTATATATGTGCCACATCTTCTTTATCCATTCATCTGTCGATGGACACTTAGGTTGCTTCCATGTCCTGGCTATTGTAAATAGAGCTGCAATGAACATTTTGGTACATGAGTCTTTTTGAATGATGGTTTTCTCAGGGTATATGCTCAGTAGTGGGATTGCTGGGTCGTATGGTAGTTCTATTTTCAGTTTTTTTTTTTTTTTTTTTTTTTTTTTTTTTTTTTTTTTTTTTTTGTGGTACGCGGGCCTCTCACTGTTGTGGCCTCTCCCTTTGCAGAGCGCAGGCTCCGGACGCACAGGCTCAGCGGCCATGGCTCACGGGCCCAGCCGCTCCGCGGCATGTGGGATCTTCCCAGACCGGGGCACGAACCCGTATCCCCTGCATTGGCAGGCGGATTCTCAACCACTGCGCCACCAGGGAAGCCCTATTTTCAGTTTTTTAAGGAACCTCCATACTGTTCTCCATAGTGGCTGTATCATTTTACATTCCCACCAGCAGTGCAAGAGGGTTCCCTTTTCTCCACACTCTCTCCAGCATTTATTGTTTCTAGAGTTTTTGATGATGGCCATTCTGACCGGTGTGAGATGATATCTCATTGTAGTTTTGATTTGCATTTCTCTAATGATTAATGATGTTGAACATTCTTTCATGTGTTTGTTAGCAATCTGTATATCTTCTTTGGAGAAATGTCTATTTAGTTCTTCTGCCCAATTTTGGATTGGGTTGTTTGTTTTTTTGTTATTGAGCTGCATGAGTTGCTTATAAATTTTGGAGATTAATCCTTTGTCAGTTACTTCATTTGCAAATATTTTCTCCCATTCTGAGGGTTGTCTTTTGGTCTTGTTTATGGTATCCTTTGCTGTGCAAAAGCTTTTAAGTTTCATTAGGTCCCATTTGTTTATTTTTGCTTTTATTTCCATTTCTCTAGGAGATGGGTCAAAAAGGATCTTGCTGTGATTTATGTCATAGAGTGTTCTGCCTATGTTTTCCTCTAAGAGTTTGATAGTGTCTGGCCTTACATGTAGGTCTTTAACCCATTTTGAGTTTATTTTTGTGTGTGGTGTTAGGGAGTGTTCTAATTTCACACTTTTACATGTAGCTGTCCAGTTTTCCCAGCACCATTTATTGAAGAGGCTGTCTTTTCTCCACTGTATATCCTTCCCTCCTTTATCAAAGATAAGGTGACCACATGTGTGTGGGTTTATCTCTGGGCTTTCTATCCTGTTCCATTGATCTATATTTCTGTTTTTGTGCCAGTACCATACTGTCTTGATTACTGTAGCTTTGTAGTAGAGTCTGAAGTCAGGGAGCCTAATTCCTTCAGCTCCATTTTTCGTTCTCAAGATTGCTTTGGCTATTCAGGGTCTTTTGTGTTTCCATACAAATTGTGAAATTTTTTGTTCTAGGTCTGTAAAAAATGCCAGTGGTAATTTGATAGGGATAGCATTGAATCTGTAGATTGCTTTGGGTAGTACAGTCAGTTTCACAATGTTGATTCTTCCAATCCAAGAACATGGTATATTTCTCCACCTATTTGTATCATCTTTAATTTCTTTCATCAGTGTCTTATAGTTTTCTGCATACAAGTCTTTTGTCTCCTTAGGTAGGTTTATTCCTAGATATTTTATTCTTTTTGTTGCAGTGGTAAATGGGAGTGTTTTCTTAATTTCACTCTCAGGAAAGCTGATTTTAGATGTAGCTTCTTCCACTGGGAGAAAGGCAGTCCTACTCCCAGATGGCTCATTGCCCAGGTGACCGAGGGTAATGCCCAGGGATGTTTGGGGATAGTTCTGCTCGTTGTTCAATACACAGACAACACTGCTCTTTTTATTCACACACCATGGCAAGCCTTCAAAGCAGGAGTTACTTAGAATCCAATCCTGGATTCTACAGCTCTCCATTCCTAACTTAGAGCAGGGCTATACGTGCATTCCCTGATCTTAAAACTTTCAATTAAAAAAAAAAAGTCCAGGGCTTCCCTGGTGGCGCAGTGGTTGAGAGTCTGCCTGCCAATGCAGAGGACACGGATTCGTGCCCCAGTCAGGGAAAATCCCACGTGCCGTGGAGCGGCTAGGCCTGTGAGCCATGGCCGCTGGGCCTGCGCGTCCGGAGCCTGTGCTCCGCAACGAGAGAGGCCACAGCAGTGAGAGGCCCGCGTACCACACACACACACAAAAAGAAAAGTTCAGCTGGAGACATACACACTGTCACATGTGTACCACTCTGTGCTCCAACACCAAAATCAAGTTGGGCTTGTTGTTATGTTTTGCAAGGATTTATTTTCTCTCATTTTCCCTCCAACATGCCACCCCCAGTCCTTACCACCCCTAGCACCATATAACCATCCTTCTTCCCTCCCCCTCACTTCATTTGTTCTCTCTGATGCAGGAAGAAAGAATTAGCACAATCCCTTTTTTTTGAACAATTGATTTATTCCAAGGAGCAGAGTGCAGTTCACGTGTTCCTGTATCAATACCTCTTTGAAAAAGAGGGTGGAGAAACTAAGACACAAACAAAGCAAATTGTACTAAGCAAAGTGATAACAGGTTTTCTAGCAAGAGAATCCAGGACTTGGGCTCCTAATTTGGGTATCTCTGCCCCTCCCCCAATGTCTAAGCACAGCCGCAAATGGACACCAACAGAGAAGCATGGCAGCATGTAGGAGAGTGGGAATCACAGGAGTGGACTAAGGTCTTATTTGGCTCATAATATGCAGAAGGCAGCCAGAGAGCTTTCTGGTCTAACACTTCCACTTACAGATGAGGAAACAGGTGCAACACCTTAACTTACTCAGAGTTTTACAACTAGTTGTGGTCCCTCAGAAGTAGGACGCCGGTCTCCAGACCTTAATCTAGTGCTCTTTCCTCAGTGCCTGAAGTGTTTCTTGGTCATTTGACATTTTTCCGCCTCTATAACCCCAGCTGCTTCTGTGTAACCCTTACCAAGGATAAACCTAAATGGGGTGGCCCTTATTTCCTGTTCACTTGCAGCAAGGATATGGCATAGTCAGCAGGCATCGTATGAACTGGCAACAGCACTGTAACCTTATGCCCAGGGGCCAGCTCCTTATACTCTTTTACCACTTAACTTGCCCTCTTGCGTCCAAAAGCCCCACCATCATCCACATTTATTGCATTCTCCACAGAAGAGAGAAGCACACTTTATAAAGTCGATGAAGGGCATTGAAATCTTCGGTTTCAATAAGCAAGAATGGACACTGGCAGGCAACGAGTCCTCTCCTGTACTGAGTCAGTTCCCTACAGTTATTATATGGGGTCATTTGCATCATTGGCCCCAATAGTTTATCTCTTCCTGAATTCACACCCTTTTCCATATGTGGCCACTTTGCTTTGTCAGCTTAACTAAGTTGGAACTCCATTTCCCAAAATTTTCTTCTGTTTGGTCCTGGATTAAGTTGGCCACTAGAAAAATTTATGTGAGTTTTGGAAAAGAGAAGTAAAGCAGCAGCCACTGTCTATGTTCTGGAGGTGTGTGTCAGGCCTGGCACCGCTGCAGCCCCCGTACATTGTCACCGCCCTGCATGCTCCCCTGTTGGCATGGAGGACAGCCAGCCCACAGGTCCTCCAGTTCCTGCTGGAAATTCTCCTTTACCTTCTGCAGCTCCTGTGCCAGCGATGTGTGTGGCCGGCCACACACACACCAGCAAGGGCACCAGCCTCCCTACAAGTCACCGTGTCTTCACGCTTGGACACAGAGGCTTATGTGGGTTCCAGGTGGTCCTTGCTCTGACCTGCAGTCTGTCTGACTTTCCCTTCCAGCTGCTGGCTCTGACTACCTCAGGCTCAATGTCAGGTATGGAGGCAACAGCTTTACGTTGACTTCTTAACCAGCTCCCACAACTGCATAAGCCTCAGTCCCTACACCAAATCCCCTATTCTCTGTCACTCACAGTAGTTCTGCTTCTCTAATCAAACTCTCAGTGATACTCCACTGTCTTTACACCTACCCCCCCTCCACTGGCACAGTAAATTTCCTCACCTGTTGATTTTGGGTTTGGCCACTACTTTGCCTTGATGTGACACAAGCAGGGACCTGTCCAGTGGATGCTCTGCTGTCACCACAAGAAAAGTGTACTCTGACTAGCCCTCGGTCTTGGGAGAAAGAGGGATTTGTGTGGACACAGTCACCCCCGCTACTGCAGTCTGAAGCAACACTGCCCAACAACCCCAGACGCACAGTGCAAAGTAGAACCATCAATCCCAGCCCAGCCTCATCAGCCAAGCACCAGCTGACTCACAAATGCATGAACAACAGTAAAGACTTGTTTCATTAAAGCCACTGAGTTGCAAGGTACTTCCTTACACAGCAATAACTGACCAATATACTGTTATAAAACTTTTCTGTCAGAAAATGGATTCCATACATCTCTGACTGTTGCCAAAGTTTACTTTTATGTGTTTGCAGATAACTTTATCAATACTTCATTAAAAAACCCCTCTCTTTCCATTTCACTCTACAGAGGCAGGAGAGGCAAGTGAGGACTTGAAGAGCCGTGGTCCAGGATGGTCTCTCAGTCTCTCTCTCTGTCATCAGACAACTACCAGGAGGCTCAGGTAGTGACTGCCAAGCTGACGGCATGGAGGTCCCACAGGGAACTGCAGGTTTTCCTCAGGACCAGTCCCTCAAGGAGTAGTGAGGGAGAGGCAGAAGTAGCTGAGGACAGAGGTGAGATGAAGGGTCCTGCGCTTTTATCTTGAGGCTCCCGGTAGTTTCCCTCCACTCTGGTTCTTCTTGGGGAGCCAAACAGAAAGAGCAAATGAAAAGCATCCTTCAAACAAGCCCTGGAAGGAAGCCGAGTGGCAGGAGTTCAAAGGCCTGAGTCATCACTTTCAGGGCCCTTGGAAAGGTGCTTTCCCTGAAGCAGAGTGTTCCTCCTTAATCACTTGGGGACTTTCTGTGAAACTATTTGCTGACACAGGTCTCTCCAGCTGGAAAGGACTGTTTCCCTCGTTCAGGCCACAGGGGCCAGCCTAACTTCTGCCCTGTTGTTGGAAACAGCTCTTATTAGTTCTGTCCTGGCTTTAGCCTAACTGCCCCTCCATGGCACTCACAAATCCTTAATGCTACAGGTAGCTGATGCAGTGTTTAAAGATATAAACTTCAAATTAGGAGTTGGGGATTAACATACACACATTATTATATATAAAATAGATAACTAACAAGGACCTACTGTATGGCACAGGAAACTATACTCAATATTTTGTAATAACCTATAAGGGAAAAGAATCTGAAAAAAATAGATATATATGTATGTACAACTGAATCACTCTGCTGTACACCTGAAACTAACACAACGTTGTAAATCAACTATACTTCAATAAAAAAAAAGAATTAAAAAAAAAAGATATAAACTTCCATGGCCTCTCAGCTGGCCTCCTCCTATTTCCTCCTCTCCCCTCTCATCCATTATTGGTCCAGCAACCGGAGTGCCTTTTTAAAAACATAAATAAAATGATGTCACCCACTTTCCTTGCTGAAAACCCTCTTAAGATACAGGGCAAAATAATGCACATTTTATTCACCCTCAAGGAGGTGCAAAGAAAGGCCCCTGTCTACCCCGTTATCACATGTCTCCCCTTGTTCTCTGTCTTCCTGACACACCAACCTTTTTCCCAAGACACCGTGCTGCCTCCCACTCAAGGCCCTCACACATGCTGTATTGTTAGCCTAGAACTTTCTCTCTCACAAGTTAACTCTTTCTTACCTTTTGGGTCTCTGAGATAGACGGCCTCCATTTCCCCTCCAGACCCACTTCCACCTCCATCTCCCTGTTCTCCATCCTAGAGGGCTAATCTAGATGGACTACATGAATGGTCTCCTTTGCCCTCTGACCTCTGGAAGGATATTGAAGGGAGAGATGAGAGTGAAGTCAGGGCATTTATCTTCCTGGATTACTCTTTGCAAAGGTCAACTCTTTACAACTGTCAAGTAAGCTGTACTGGTCAGCCATTGGTGTGTAACAACCAAAACCTCTTGGTGGCATAAAACAATAAGCATCCATTTCTCAAATATATTCAGGTCATTTGGTTGGGGTGGCTGGGTACTGCTGATCTAGGCTGCTGTAATAATAAGTCTTGCTTTTCTCTAATTGATGATTTGACATCTTGAAAGTATGGGCCAAACCAACAGCTAAGTTGTTACATCCATACTGTCCTTGTGTTTTTGCAGGTTGCACAGACATCATATTACAAATCCTCTAACCACAAACCCCAACACACAAACCCATGATCATGTGTGTCACACACATCTGTGACAGGGGCTCCACTAGAGGGAGAAGCAAACTCTGTGATTTTTTTTTTTTTTTTTTGAGCAAAATATCCAAACACCTGCCATCATTACTAATAGTTTGGGGCATATCTATCTATCTATCCATCCATCCATTCATCCATCCACCTATCTATCATCTATCTATCTATCTATCCATCTATTTACCTATGAGGTTTCTGTGACTTTCTCCCTCCCAGGTTCCCTATTTCCTCTTTTTCCTCCTCAGAATTGAAGGGTGTGTGAAACATGGTGAAGTTTGGGAGCAGGAAGACTACAGTTACTAATGATTCTCATAGTTTTAAGGAGTGAATTTATTATTCCAGCTTTTGTGTGAAGTATTTGCATTAGGGTACTAGGCTGCATCTAACACAGGCTTCCTGTTTTGTCCATTCAATCAATAAATATTTATCAAGAATTTACAATGTGCCAGACACTTTATTAGGCAATGAGAATATAAAGGTGAGCAAAATAAACACAGAACTAACAGTTTAGTAGGAGAGACAGACAATTAAATCATCAGAAGAGCTTAAGTGATGGGGCTTGCTCTCTTGCTGCCCAGCTGAGCATATCTGTTTTAAAATGTACCTGGGACTTAATTTGTAGGTATGACTAAGTGACAACTAGGAGAGGTCAATGTTATCAATGTCAGCGTTAAAAGAAAAGTTCATTGCTTACAATTCCCAAGAGGAGGGGATATGCCATACTGCACAAGACCTCATAGGAAAGCACCATGATCAGTCAGGAGTAGAAGGAGTGAGGGGAAAGCAAGGGTGATATCACTGTCGTGGTGGGAAATTGTTGGGTGGGGACGTCCCCCATTGAACAGGATATCCGCTACTGGGCAAAACAAAGATGTTGGGGATTATTATGATTTACTTCACACAAATGCTGGAGTAATAAATTCACTCCTTAAAAGTATGAGAATCATTAGTAACTGTAGTCTCCCTGCTCCCCAACTTCACCATGTTTCACACACCCTTCAATTATTGAGGAGGAAAAAGAGGAAATAGGGAGCCTGGGAGAGAGAAAGTCACAGAACCCTCATAGGTAAAGAGATGGATGGATAGATAGCTAGATAGCTAGATGAATGGATGACAATAGATAGATAGATAGATAGGCCCCAAATCATTAGTAACCATGGCAGGTGTTTAGATATTTTGCTAAAAAAAAAAAAAAAAAAAAAAAAAAAATCACAGAGTTTGCTTCTCCCTCTAGTGGACCCATCACAAATGTGTGTGCCCATGACCACACGCCTAGATAACACACACACACACACACACACACACACACACACAGTGCTTCCATGCAGGTATTCTGCTTTCCTTTTTATTCCAGGAGGCACAGCTCTGCCTGCCACCCCCATAAGAAAGTGGAACTCAACCATGTCAAGTCATTTCTTTCTTTCTAGAAAGACGCCACATCATTTCCCACCCTTACCCACCACTGCCTGTCTACCGCAATTTTCAATGCTCTGGGACAACCAGCCCAAGTCTGTTACTCTGTTATCTCCATTAAGCCATGGTGTAATGGTTGGAAGGAGAGAGCACACAATCCCCATTTGAAACTTTTCAACCCATTTGAAATAGTTCTCTGGGATCAGGTGAACCAAAAGAAGTTATTAGCACAAAGAGGCATTTAAGAACAAAAGCAGAGGGGAAATTGCACAATATCTGTAGGGCCATGTAGATGCCCTTGTGTGTCTAGAAAGTAACAGAAATGATGGATTCAGAAGGGAAACATAACTTACAACTAATAAAACAAGACTTTGTTTAGAGAGAAGAGTCTCCTTGCTTGCATGTTTAACATACATGATGACAGATTCAAAGAGAGAGAGCATAAGAGACAAAATACAATTTTCACAATGTGGTAATTTCCTCCATTCTTTCAAGTGAATGTGTCTTAGGGTGAATTCCCACTAAGCAGACCCCAAGACAAAGACTGGATGCATGTAGTTGGTTTGGAGGTGATTCCAGGAAGCATTGGTAGGGGCATGGGGAAGTGGGAAAGGGAAGAAAAGGAAAGGAACATAGGATGCATTCATGAGCAGGATGTTTCTGTGAGCAAATGGGGTGCAGTCCTTTGGGGCTCCTCAGGGAGACCGGGTAAGACCTTTCAGAGTGTTTCATACAAGGGATGCAGCAGTTGGGGTATTTACCCGGCAACACCCATCCATACTGGTAGACGGTGGCTCTATGGCATGGAATCCTTGGCACGCTCGCCTACCCCAGGACAGGCTGAGCTCGCTCCAGGCATCAGAGGAAGCCCTAAGGCTGGGAGTCACAGGTGTCTGTAGAGAGAGTGATCCTGTGTACAGGGTCCTGGCAAGTGCCAGGATTGTGAACTATGAATTGTGAGTGCACAGTGCTGACCCCAGGGTCAGTGAGAGACAGGAGATTCAAACCAACCACTCTCACCATCCTTATTCTTGTGTGGCTCCAATCAGGTGAGCATGTGATACTCAGGTAGCTGAGTGTTATTCTGATGTTGAAGGGAGGCATTTTCCCTAAATGCAAAAACACCTACTTTATCTGAGGCTCAGCTGAACAAACAGCAAACTGTCCCAACTCTTGGCATTTGGTGAGACCTTTTGTACCCGAACCTTGAAGAAAACCTTAGTAGCTGCAGCTTCCCTCTGCCGAGAGATGTGATGAAAGGAAGGGGTGGTGGGCAGATCAGAGGTGGTAGCGGATGAAAGGAAACATTATTGTCATTGTCGTTTTAAACAGATTGATAAAGGTGACCTGAGGCTTTACTTCTCTTACTCTGTAGAGTAACAAAGTTTGTACAGAAAGAAAAACTTCAAGAACTGATATTACTAGCTATATAGCATGGGGTAGTTACTTTACCTTTTTACTTTGCTTTCACCTTCTTATCAAAGTCCTTTCTTGTATGGTTGTGGGAATTCCATAAGCCAGGGTGTATCCAAGGCTATCATTGTGGGCACACAATGCAGTTCAATTCTTGCTTTCAAAATTGAGATTTGCTGGGTAAACCAACAGCATCAATGTATTGTCTTGTGTCCTAAAAGTCAAAGGCAAATCTGGTTTAGATCCCTGACACATTGCCTCCAAAATGTTCCCAAGGGGGAATCGATCCTGTAACTTCCCTTGGCCTAGGAAACACCTTTTATATCTGGGGCTGGATCCCAGAGCACAAAGGTGTCTTAAACCAGGGGGAAGTTGAAAGGAGGGCTGCTTCTCAGCTGCCGTGACCTGCGTGTTCTAAAGGTACTTGATGTGAAACTATCTGTCAAAGCAGACCTATTGAACACGCGGAACTTGGCTGGGCACAAGTGTGAAACTATGTGATTTTTTCCCAAGTCATTCTCTTTGGCCATTCTTTGTTGAATCTCCCTTCCTACTCTGCTGATCTTGGACAGATTCTATACTTTTCAATTGTTTGACCACTTAAAACGTCCAAACTGCTTTAAAACTTCAATCATATATTCAATTTAGCCAAAAAAAAAAAAAAAAAAAAAAGAGAGAGAGAGAGAGAGGTGGACATAGAATTGTAAGGGAAGAGCAGTTGCAACGCAACTGTCTTGTGTCCCAGGCCTCTGACCAGTGCCCTGGGTTTTCTTGTCTGGCACTACGAGGGAGCACAGTGGAGGAAGGAAAGTGGGAGAGATTAGGGTCAGAGTGGCTGAGACAAGGTGGGTCGTTCCTACCTGAAGCCTGTCAGAATGGCTCGATACTGAAAGTTAAGCCGTTCTACATCTCCTCTCTTGACCAATCCTTCTCCTCAAAACCCCCAAACTGGATTTTACTTGCATACAGAGTCTCTTCTACTGGAGTGTTTTATAGGGATCTAGACAAAGAGAAAACTAAACCCTTGGTTTTTCTTTATCTGTGTCCCTCATTCTGATTAATCCATTTCTGTCACCCTGCCACTGCCTTGCCAGTGACAGAAGCTAGAAACTATTGGATCATTATTTTCTTTTTCTCATCTGTTCAAAGTCCCTTTCATATTGTCAGAACCCAAAGCCTCTTGCTACTAAGGTATTCTTACCTGGCTGACATTCCTCATGGACGGGTGGCAGAAAAAACAATTCAGCCACACTCATGGTAAACTCATCTCTCCTTGTCACATCAAAAGCAGGGTCACATTCTGTGCCTGCCCTCTCTCTCCACCCTGCAATTTCCAATTCTCTTTTCCACCTCTTCAAAAAGACACAGGACAGCAAAATCAGCACATGTGCTGCAGACAGATATCCAAGTCCACATCACCCTAATAAAGCCCCTGTGCGAGAGAGAACACACAGCGGCATTCCTGCGAAGCCAGGGACTCGGGACTTAACCACTCCCTCTCCCTCTCCCTGTCCCAGTTTTCTGCTTATATAGAAGTAAGGAGAGGACTTGGGTGGAGAGTATGGCTGAGATATGGTTGAAGGCAGAAGAACAATTTAGGCTACCATTTAAAAATTTATTTTTCAAAGTTGAATAGAGTACAATTCACTTCTCCAGGGAATATACAGTTTTGTGGGCTTTGACAAATACCTAGCATTGTATAACCATCACCACAACCAAGGTACCAAGGTTTCATCACCTCCAAACATTCCTCCATGCTTCCCCTCTACGCTCAAACACTCCCCTCCCTTAAACCCTGGCAACTACTAATTTGCTTTCTGATTTTCTAGTTTTATCTATTTTAGAATGTGATATAAATGAGATCGCATAGAGTCATCACTTGGTATCCACGGGGAATTGGTCCCAGGACCCTGGCAGATATCATACCTGTGGATGCTCATATCCCTTATGTACAATGGTGTAGTACAGTCGGCCCTTTGTATCTGCGGGGAGAACCCCCGATGTGGAGCGCTGACTGTGCAGTCCTATGTCAGGCCTCTTCCACTTAGCACAATACATTTCAAGATTCATCCACGCTGTTGCCTTGTTCAATGATGTGTTCCTATCTCTTGCCCAGTAGTGCTCCATGGTACAATTATACCATAGTCTGTTACCCATTTGCCAGCTGAAGGACATCTGGGTTGTTTCCAATTTTTGACAATTACAAATAAAACTTCTGTAATCATTCACATATAGGTTTTGGGGGATAACAAGATCATATGGCAAGTATAAATTTAACTTTACACAACACTGTCAAACTACTCAAAAGATAAATATGCAGCGAGTAAAAACGTTTAAGAGAGACTTTATTGGCAAAGCCTATGCTTCCTAATATAAAGTGAAAAGTTTACGTATGTATAATGCACTTCTCATATATATATATATATATATATATATATATATATATGTATGTATATATATAAAATGTGTGTGTGTTTGTGTGACCAGTCTGCTTATAAAACTAACTCTGGGGAATTAATTGGCAGCTTGGAGACATTTTAAGGGCTTTATGAATCAGCTACATAACTGAACGTGTCCATTCTGTTGTGATATCATAAAACGCAAAAGTTAAGTGTAGGTAGCCAAAGAAAGATTATGAAATGAGTCACTTAAGCTCCTAGTGAATAACTGAGCTTGACTATAATGGAATAAATAGCAGCCCAGAATCAGCATCCATAAGTTCACTGAAGCCAAGGGATCTGAGCGCTCAGTAAAACAGATGGTGAGATTGGGTGAGTCCACTTTATACAGGGGAGAGCAATTTGACCATGTGCCCAGTTACCACTAAGTATGTTGCCTGAACCTAACCCAGGAATTCACAGAAAAATATCAGCTCTGGTGAAGTATCACCTTCCCTGTTTTCACTGCAAAATAAAATGAGAGGAAACGGGGAAGTGGCACCAAAATTAGGTTGGTATATGTCCACCAAGAGGTGAATGGATGAGAAGTGGTAAAATATTCACAGAATGGGTTCTGACTTAGCAATTAAAAAAATGAACTACTGATACAGACAACGACTTGGATGAGTCTCAAACAGTTTGCTGAGCAAAACACACCAGACACAAAATGGTACCCACCATACTGATTGTAACCTCAGATGACAGGATCACACATGGGTTTCCTGGATGGGACTGGAGGGGTGGGGGACTGACTGCAAAGGGGCACAAGGCAACCTTCTGGTGTGATGAAAACGGTCTGTGCGTTGATTGTGGTGGTGGTTACATGAGTGTCATATGGGAAGCAAATTTTTTTTTTAAGCTTAGTCAGTTAAACCCTACAGTGACAGCATCTGTTTTGTTCTTTAAAAAAAAAAAAAAAAAAAAATTATTTATTTATTTTTGGGTGTGTTGTGTCTTAGTTTCTGTGCGAGGGCTTTCTCCACTTGCGGCAAGCAGGGGCCACTCTTCATCGCAGTGCGCGGGCCTCTCACTATCACGGCCTCTCTTGTTGCGGAGCACAGGCTCCAGATGCGCAGGCTCAGTAGTGGCTCACGGGCCTAGCTGCTTCGCGGCATGTGGGATCTCCCCAGACCAGGGCTCAAACCCGTGTCCCCTGCATTGGCAGGCAGATTCTCAACCACTGCGCCACCAGGGAAGCCGGAAACAAATTTTTAATACTACCCTCTCAGGGTTTTTTGGCTGGCCCTGAGAATTGTACTGACATGAAAGACAGATTAACAGAAGAAAAGCACACAAATGTATATAAATTTCACATGACACAAGAGCCCTCATAAGGAATAAAGGACTCAGAGAAATGGCAGAACCTACAGGTTTTTATAGCAGGTTGAACAAGAGAGGTAATTGTGGAAAAGTAACTAAACTATTTTGGGAAGCTGAGGAAAATAAGAATGATGTTAACAAGGTCTATTTTATAGAAGTCTCTCAGTCTCAACTTCTTATCTTGTCCTTGATGATAAGAATGTTACTTTCCTTCTGCTATAGGAAGAACATCTTTCACATGGGAATTTCATTTCCTGCTTTTGAAGAAAAGAAGGAAGATCAGAGTGTTTTTCTTGTCTATGCTGTTGTTCAAATGTCTTTAATTCGATTCTTATGCCAAAGTGGCATATTTTGGGATAGCATCTTCTGCCACTCTTCAGTGTAAGTGTATATTTGCTAAAATTCATTGAACTATACACTTAAAATAGATGCTTTTTAATTCTACGTAAACCAGTACCTCAATAAAATTTATTAGAATTTAAAAAAATAGGTTGGTAGCTCAAAAAGCAAGAAGAGTTATCACACATTAAATAGAATTAGAGGTTCCCTTAAAGGGCAGTATAATTACAAAAGCATTTCCCTGCGTGTGAAGGTCTTAGTGGAGTGGCTTAGGATGGTTGTTCTTGATCTTAACCACACATCCGAATCACCCAAACGTCTTTTCTAAATTCTGATGTGATTGTACTGGGTGCCGCCTGGGTATTGAGATTTTCCGAAGCTCTCTGGGTGATTCCAGTGTGTAGCCGGGGGAAAGACATGAGGTGGTCCGACCCCCTTCCCCTGCCCGGGCTCCTCTAGCAGAGAACAGACACCATGATTGAGCCTCCTACCCTCCAGGCCTACAATCAGGAAGGTCCCTAAGCTCAAACTGCATGGGGTCAGGTTTGGCAGTGGCCTGGACTGTTCCCCTCCAGTAGAAGGTTCTAAGAAGAAAAAGGGATCCCTCTCACACGCTCACCTGGGCATGTATGTTCACTAAGTTAATAGCCAGACTCAGCTAGTCCTGGAAGACAAGGTGGGTAGTTCAGCTCCATCACTGGGTGCTGGTATATGTTCATCCCTGCATAGAGGAGAATGAGGTGGAATTGAGTCAAGGGAAATCATGTATTTTATCTCCTCAAAATGACGGAGGAGAAGGGTGAAACATATTAGGACAAAGAAATGAGTGTAAAGATGCAAAACTTGGTGTCATCCTGGCCTCCAAAAACGGAGGAAGTAGCTAACATACACTGAGGACGGCTGGGCACCGGTACTTTTACACATGTTATCTTATTCACTCCTCACTATCCTCATTGAATATTCTGTACCAAAGGCATTATTTTGCCCACTTGATGGTGCAGCAGCTGAAGCTCAGAGGGGTCCCTTACTTTGTCCAAGGCCTGGCAGTAAATGTCAGAGCCATGCCTTGAGAATTCATTTCCTCTAAAACCTATGTGTGCTCTTTCCACTATGCAATACTGCCTCTTACTATCTTGAAAACTGATAATAGTAGTGGCAGTGACAGTGATAATAATATTTATTAAGAGTTTTCTATGTGCAGGACTTCCCTAGTGGTCCAGTGGCTAAGACTCTGCGCTCCCAATGCAGGGGGCCCAGGTTCAATCCCTGGTTAGGGAACTAGATCCTTCATTGCCGCAACTAAAAGATCCTGTACACTGCAACTACAGATACTGCATGCCACAACTAAAATATCCCACGTGCCGCAACGAAAATCCCGCACAACACAACGAAGATCCTGTGTGCCACAACTAAGACCCAGCACAGCCAAATAAATTAATTAAATTTTAAAAAAAGTTTTCTATGTGCTAGGAATAAATCTAAGGTTCTACCTATATCAATACTTCTGAATCCGTGTCTAGACCTATGTTTATACCTACATACAGATCCATAAAAAGTCACTTAAACTTCCCAACAACTCTAAGAGGTAGATACTGTTATTATCCTCTTTAAATATGATACAACTAAGGTGCAAAGAGGTTAAATAATTTTCTCAAGGGCAAAAAGCTACAGAACAAAGAAGTTATTTAACGACAAATCTCTCCTAAAAATCACCCTACCTAACAATGCCGGGTAACAAAAAAAGATAAGAGAATTTTGCTAACCTTGCTTTTGACCTCAATACTCAATCCAACTATGATTGTAAAATACTGGCTCTTTCCTTCAAACTTTGCAAACTTGTGATAGTCCATGTGACTTCAGTGATTATCGTAGATGGGAAAGGGCTAGTTACAGCAAGCTCTGATTTGCAAGATCAATGAGAATATGATTACCCACCCTTGTAAATCATGGATTAGTAAGAAGGAAAAAAGGCTCTGACAGCTTCTGCAGCTAGAAAAGTAAAGCATTGGGGCTGAAGAAAGTGGTGCTTAGAGCCAAGACTGGAATTGACAATGGAAAAGCAGGGCCTGCTCCTTAATCAGATCCACTTCCAAGCAGCAACCATGTGTCAGGGCTCCCATTTCACCGACATTTGCAAGTTCTTAGCTCACTAAGCCCCTCAGAGCAAATGCAAGCTTGGAAATGTGAACTGGGTCCAGCCCTGCCTCATACATCACCAGCACAGCTGTCAGCTGCGTTTGCACCTTGGAACTTTAATTCATAAGAATGCAATCAGAACTGGAAGAGAATCGCAGAATCCATCCTGCTAACAGCATTTTTACGTGCAGGTATTTATATACACATATATTCATAGCCATGTTAAATATAAGCTGGAAATTTTCCAGTATCAAAGAGAGATGATTTGAATGATAACTGGTGCAGTTTACCAACTTAAACTTTTATGGGTTATGAGAAACCATTTGCAATCTCATCTTAAAAGTCACCCACATTCATAGTTGTCACTCGCATACTTTCAAATCCAAATCTAGACCCCATCTCAGTCTGAGATGTGGTCTCAGGAGACCCCTCCCTTCCCTGTTCCCTTGGTGCCAGTGCCGGCTGGGCGCAGCTGTGCATCTTCAGGAAGGAGAATTCTTGAGGCTTCTCCAGAGTGGCAGGGGTGCCTCTTAGCCTCGCCCTCTCACCGCACTCTGTTGGTGGGTGAGGGCAGCCAGACCACATCCCCTCCCTGGGTGGCCAGTCTGGGACCCCAGGTGTCACATCACCAGGGAAATTCTACATTTCCTGGACTCCACTTTGCTAGATGGGATTGGTTTATTGAGTGCCTTTTCTCATCAGAGTATAGACATAAAAGTGTTCTATTTTTTCCCATCTCTGCTTTTATCCCCACTTTATCAAATCCACATTTTCTGTCTCTTGACAACATCTTGGGGAGAGTCCAAACTATTTAGTCAATTTTCATTGTTAAAATTGGTCTGAACCAGTCTTAAATTTCAATCTCGTGTGCATTTCAAAGCTCTCCACCCCCTACCCTCCGTTAGACTGGTGGCTGAAGGCACGGAGCACATGTATGTGGGAGGTGAGGGGGTATGCTTTACACATTCCACCTCCCTCCCTCCTAGGTTCCGCCTCTGCTGAGGTTCTTGGATTGAGGAACAGAAGGAGATGGCAGGAGGAGGAGCAGAGAGATCATCACTTCCCTGACCTCAGAGACCCACCCCCTGTTGTTGGCCATGGCGGGTTCTCTGGCCTTCACCTTCTGGCCCTCAAGACCTCAAGACAATGTGTCAGGTCTCCAAGTGCTTACAAGCACAGGGGTGATGTTCTTCACAGAACCCTGAAGTTCCTCCCGGGCCCATAGTTCCCTGAAGTGGGGGTTCAGCTCCATCTCCGCCCTACTAGAGCCCCTGCTCCCAGCCTCATGGCCTCTGCTGCCAGGGTCCCCGGGGCAGTGTATCAGGAAACCAGGTTAAGTGCATGTACCTTGTGCAGCATCCCCTCTACCTATTATGGGCTCATCTTTGCCAAATGGTGGAACTGCCGTCAGCTTCCCTGCCCCCCTCCCTGTGCCTCCTGGCTCTGTGCCCCCTGCTCAGTGGGTACAGGGGGTCATCAGCAAGGCCACTGCCCAAGCAGATAACTACCTGAGAATAAAAATCTCCTCTTCTTGCAGAGCAATAACTCAATCTATACAAGTGCTCTTAAGAACTCTACACCTTCCTTCCTTTAGACAGAAAAACACACCCCTCCTCCCTCCTCTGTGGGGAGGGAGGGGAAACTTCTCACTCCCCACGATGCTCTCTCCACAAGGCTGCCAACAATGACCTTCCTCTCCCCAGTGGTCTCATTATACAGACAGGAGGGGGTGGGGCTGGGTTACTAACTCAGGGGACGCAGAGTGGCTTCTGCCACATTTTCTTAAGCCCTGGGCTGGAGGTTTGGGGCCTGAGAGTGCCAGAAAAATGCAGGACTCCCAGTTAAATTTACATTTCAGATAAAGAACAAATTGTTTTTTGTATTAGTACATCCTAAATACTGTATGGGACATGGATAATTTTTTTAGTGTAAGTATCTCAGGGGTGCCTCCACAGAAGGAACCTAATCCCAGACATTCCCTTTAGACCAGGAGACAGAATAGTACAGAGTGGACACAATATACTGGAGAAGGCCACTGCCCTTACCCTTATGCATTTCTGTCATGATTCCCTATCTGTGTGCTCAAGCTCCCTCCCAATGGTGTTAAATCAAACCACTCAATAAAAGCCCCAAAACATGAAGTCAAAAGCTTTCATTCTTTGGAACATTTATATGAATAGATTTTTTCCTTTTTTTGGAAAGGAAAGGGCATTCTAATCCACTTATAGAAACTATGATAATTAGCTCCAAGAGGAACTCAAGAGTTTCAAAGTCATGATGTTGGCAGAAAGAATCGAAACACAGAATGAACATCAAAGTTGTAATTTTCTAGAGTAGCTAGATCATTGTATAAGTGCGTTGTGGGGAGGAGAGTCATTTTCTAATTAGTAGGAAACTTCTAAGAATCCCATGCTGTACTGACTAAGCCTTTTTTTATTTTTATTTTTTTTCCACATCTTTATTGGAGAATAAATGCTTAACAATGCTGTGTTAGTTTCTGCTGTACAACAAAGTGAATCAGCTATACATATACATACATCCCCGTATCCCCTCCCTCTTAAGCCTCCCTCCCCACCCTCCCTATCCCACCTCTCTAGGTCATCACAAAGCGTTGAATTGATCTCCTTCTGCTATGCAGCAGCTTCCCACATGACTAAGCCTTTTTTATGAAGAAGTCCAACTGAAATCCAGAGCATAGGCAGTGAAGAAGAATTTTTGCTTTTAATTTTTTATGTTAAAGGATCATACTCAGCAACTAAAAGAGGCTCATTCTAGAAGGAGCATCTATGTGCCCACAATTAAGCTGGCATCTGCTCAGATGGCATCATTGGGGAGAGACAGGAGGGTGGCCTCTTCACACTATCTCTGATGAAGAAGCCAACTGGCTCTCTGGTCACCTCCCAGATAAGCCAATGTCTTAGGCTGGGTTCTGCAGAAGCAGAGCCTGAGGCAGGGATTCTTGGGCATGTGATTTAGTGAGGGGAAACCTGCAGGGGAATGAAGGATACAGGATGAGACAGATGAAAAGTTTAAGCAAAGATGTGTTTTTTTCAATTGATCCCACAGTGAGCTCTGGAAGGTAAAGCAGAGCTGTCCTGCATGGAAGTGGGGGCTGGGCTTTTAGGTCCTTGGTAATGGTCATTCCTCACTGTGGGCTGCCTGGTGGGGATGGGGCAGGGGTAGGAGGTGTGATCACCCACAATCTCTGGGTGTGACAGTATCAGCCAAGGAGAGATCTTCTCTGGAGAAGAGGGCAGCTGTGAGCCATTAGCAACCACCATCCACAGCAGCTGGGGGTGGGCATGCCAGCCTTGTAAGGGGATATGGGGGCACCAGTAGTAAATGCTGCAGCAGGTTACCTCAAAACCTTGATGTCCAGAGCAAATGCCACTGCAAGGTGACTTCCTATGCTCCCCTGGCTGAAGTGTGCCTCTACATTCAGTAGTTTTCCAGTAATTTCTAAAGAAGGAAACCTAATTCTCAAATCATTCCATTTTATAATTATCCACTGCTGGAACCCAAATGAAAGAAAATGATTTTTTTTTCTCTTTTGCAAATTAACATTTCAGCCTTTATTAAAAGATGTATATCTCCTCCTCTCCAAACTTCCCATCCTCCGTCTGGAACCAACACCCCTGATCTCTGGCTTCTGCATCCTCTGACAGAGTTTGCTTTTCTCTGGAGAAGCCAGACGGGGTGAATTAATGAACTCCCTTGTTCCCCAGCTCAGTCGAGGGACTAAGTCCCTGAAAGCAGAGATAAGAGGTCCATTCAGGGTTTTGCCACTTTGATACTGAGAAGATCTAGGAGAGGCCTTTCCAGCACGGGGGGATTTCTGTTGAGCACCAGCAGTCCTGGAGTTTGGCCTCTGGGAGACTCTAGTCACAGGAGGTCGGTTTGAGCTCCAGCACCATGGCCACCTCTGAGGACCAGAGGGGAACGTGGGCCCGTGGGCCACGTCCAGCCTCACTAGAATCACTGCAGTGTGACAAGGAACAGCTGGGCAATGGTGCCTTCGCAGGTGTGAGGTTGGGAGAGGTGGCCCAGTGCACAGCTGATCTCAGGAACGTTCCTGGATGAAGAGAACGCCTCAGGCACACCCAGAAAGTTCAAGAAAAATGCCACATGGGGCATCCTGGTCCATCCAGAGCCCTTTCAAACTAAATAACCACTGTCTGAAGCACTGATTTGGAAGACTCAGCCAGCACTGCCTGCAGAACAGAACGGAAGGGATTGCGTTCCTTGGTCATGGTTCCCCTGTGGGACAACGTGCCTGTTTAGCTCAGGTCTGTGTTAGGAATTTTGTCGCCTCCCTCCCCACTGAACTCTGTGTGTAGAGAGCATTTTCATGGCAGGGATGGAGCCTAGAAGGGAGGCAAGGTGGGTGGTGACATATTTGAAATGAATGGTGTTTGGGAGCCTTTTGAAGAACAAAAATAGACCTATTTGTTGACCTACAGCCATCCATGAAATGGGATAAGATCTCTGGCACAAAGAATAGAATAGAAACTCCCCAATATTGCAGCTATCTAGAGATGAAAAAACTGTCTGGAGCTAAGAAGACTATTTCTTCATCCACAGCCCTAATGCTGAGCTTCCCACAGAATCCAGAACAATATTATCTGTTTCTGGGCCTTAGATAGAGATGGAGATGGAGATAGCGACGGAGACAGAGACAGAGATATTCAAGGCGAGCAGAATATAACCACCCAAATTGTGTCTCTTTGGCATGAGGATTATTTTAGGCTGGTCATTTTTAAGAAACAGAAGACACAAGTGAAGCGCTGAAAACTGCATAGAATGTTGCCCTTTTGTAAGAGACATTTACATCTATAAGGGAAATCTCTATTTGTGAGGGTGTCTCCCTCACTGTTCTAGGAAGAGGATGGTTCTAAGTCTTCAAAGACTCTTATCAATGGGGAAGGAAAGGACTTAAATCTGCATAACAACCTCACCCTTGTTCACTGTGTTTTTCCTAGTCACCTCCCAGAACTGGCTCTCCACCTCCCAACATGTTCCTTTGTCTTTAGCTGGAGACGGTATTTAAGGTGGTGACTTGGGCCATTTCTGGGGGAGTTACTCAGTTTTCCTGGGTCCCTCCCATGTATCAGGAGATATAAACGTCATTAAACTTCTGCTGTTTTTCACCTGTTAATCTGTCTTTTATTACAGGGGTGTCTCAGCCAAGAACCTAGAAGGGTAGAGAGAAAAATTATTTTTCCTCCCTTGCAATATAGATAAAAATATAGATAGCTAATTCGATATAGATATAGATTTTTTTTTTTTACTTTAATAGTCCTCTTTCTTACAGCCATTGTGAGGGTGGGAAAGTTCACTTTACCTATTGGCATTGATGGGGTTCAGGGAAGGCCACCTAAAAATGTGCCTGTTTAGCATATTGATTATTTTAAATTAAAGTTACTTAAGAAACAGCTGATGCAAGAGAACTCTGACCATCCTTTGTCCCCCTGAAAGCAGGAAATAAATCTCCCATGTGAAAGGCACCTTCTCTGTACCAGGAGGGTAAAGGCATCCTTGTCACCAGAGACAGGGAATTCAGGGCTAAGAGGCTGTATAAACAAAGCTTGTTGCCTCTTTATCAATTTACTACCCCAATCCCAAACTTTTTTATCTTGTCGATTCTTCACAGATTTATTGTTTCTTTATCTAAACGGTATAAAAGCTGCCTGGTTTAGTCACTACTTTGGATCTTCTTCTATCGTTGGGGTCCCTGTACATACAATATTAAATTAAATTTATTTTCTCCTGTTAATCTCCCTTTTATTGTGGGGAGGTGACTCAGTCAAGAACCTAGAGGAATCAAAGGACAATACTTTTTCCTCCCTCACAGCATCACTTTCTGAGTACTTCCCACCCTGTGATGACTATTCTCAGGCATTATCTCATCAAGTCCTCAAAGCACCAGCATAAAGGAAACACTCTTAAAAAGCTGAGAAAACTGAGGCTCAGGGTGTTACCAAACTCACTCGAGGCCACACACCTGGGAAACAGGACTAAGAACCCTGTTCAGTCTGACCCCAGCTTGAGCTCTTCACTACTGATTCATTTAATTAAAGAAAAGTACACTCTAGATCGTAGCCACCATTCAAAGGGTGCTCAGCACGGCCTTTAGCATTTGAGGGCTTTGGGTCCCTCACTCATCAGCCTGTCACCTGTGCTGCTCGTGGTCTGAGAAGCAGGGGTGGCTTGTGGGCCCACAGAACCGTCACCACTGACTCATCCAGTGCTTTGACCTTCGTAGCTGGTCAGCCACTAATTAAAACGCTTTCTCCTTCGAAGTGACTCATCACCACCCTTTTCACCACATTTTCCCTCCACTCTGGGTTCAGTATTGCCTCCTCCTATTTAGGTCACAGCAATATTTTCCCCACTGGCTTCTCTGACTCAGCTCTCTACTTCGTCATCCCATCTGCCTGCTCACTGCCAGACTCGGTTTCCAAAAAGAGTGTGTCCTGCTCAAACACCATGGGCAGCCCCCTGATCCCCACTAACCGATGCCTCATCTCACAGAACCGAAGTTCAGCCCTAGTCTGCACCCTTTCCATCATCTGCCTCCCTTGCACATCCGGCCACCTTCACCTGTGTTGTCATCCCCTCCCCACAGTTACCTAAATCACATCCAAACGTCAGGGTCAAGTTCAAGTCTCACTTCACCTGTGAAGGTTGGACTTTAAATCAAACCACCCGGGCTTCCCTGGTGGCGCAGTGGTTAAGAGTCCGCCTGCCGTTGCAGGGGACATGGGTTCGGGCCCCGGTCCGCAAAGATCCCACATGCCGCGCAGCGGCTGGACCTGTCAGCCATGCCTGCTGGGCCTGCGCGTCTGGAGCGTGTGCTCCGCAACGGGAGAGGCCACAGCAGTGAGAGGCCTGCATACCACTAAAAAATAAATAAATAAATAAAATAAAATAAAATAAAATAAATCAAACCACCCACCCAATCCTCAACGTTTCTGTAGATAACAGGGCTGCTTTAGTTTGAATTACTGTCACAAGGAAATGCTCAGACAAGAATCCGAAGGCAAATACATTATTTGAAAGCTACAGGAAAGGCTATAGTGGAGTGGAGAAGAGGGACAGGGGAGAAAGAGCAGTCAATAAAAGGTGCAGACCAAGCCAGTTACCATGAGAGCAGCTGGAGCTCAATCCTGTGGGGGAGGGGGCAGCCAGAACAGCACACGCACCTCAGTTATCCTACCCAGGGCGAGGGAGTTGGTGCATTGAGATACCAACTATCATCAGTTGTTGTTGGAGAGCTGTTCCACCTGGAGTTGACTCCCCAGAACCTCCGGCCTATCAGCAAGGCCAGTGGCAAGAGAAAGCTCCGAATAAAAGCAACACGGGTGCTGGAAGCTGTAAGTCCAATGTGAACACCGAGATGGTGAGAGTGATAGGATGTGGATAGGGCACGGCCAGCATGTGCTACAATAACCACATATAGTTCATCACTCAAACCAGGACAGTTAGAAGAGAGAAAGGGAGTACCATTAATAATTATTCTGGGATAACAGACAAAATTCAAGAATATCCTGGGTAAATTACTATGTATGAGCTTGCATTTGCAACTGTGCTTTTTGTATGTAGATGATATGATTCTACAGGGTAACTTCTATGTGATCCAGCTATGTGTTCTTCATTGAAACTAGTTGGGTGCTTAAGACAAAGTAGATGTTTAGAAAATGCTGGACTGCTGGATCTAGGATAAGTTGGCCATGAACAATTCAGAGTTGGGTGCTATTCAAAGGACATCGGCTTTAAAGTCAGACAGTCCTGAGTTGAAACCCAAACCCCACTAATTCACTGTTAATCCCTGGTGTAGATATGACACATCTCAAGAGTCGAGATGATGAAGATATCTGCCTTGTAAAGTTGTTGAACATCAGAGAAGACCTATATAAAAGCCTATCAAACTACAGTAAATTGAACTTCAATTAATTATTAAACAAGCTGATAATAATATTGATACCATTTTGATTATTATCCTTCAGGCTCCTTCTCGGCACTGGTACTGTTTGGCTCATCTCAGCATTTTATTTTCTTCTCTGTAGCTATGGATCATTTTCACACAGCAGATGAATTAAGCCTTTGTGAAATGCACTTCCATTCACGGAGAGAAGAAAGCTGGAATTGACTGGACATTCTCTAAGTCAGGGGTGTATATGAATTTGAAAAGGGGAAAATTTTTACCAGCAGAGAAGTTAAGAGGATAAAATTTGACATGAGCTATTATCTGAGCTGGCCAAAAGCAGAATCTCCAGATTAAGCCTCACTGTTTCTTACATTTTAAAAGACTATGGATTAAGAGGAAAGTCACAGTAGAAAGATGCTTGACTTCCCAAAAGGAGATGTCTAATACCCTGGAAGTAAACAGACCTTCCTTAAGCTTCTGAGATGTGTCCCTGGTTTATTGCCATCACTACTGCTTTTAATGTCCACTGGGAAGATTTTCTTTGTATTCATAGGAAAACAAGAAAAATGTGGTAGGTATAGAGAAGAACTTATAAGCCCAATTAGTATGCCTCTGTAATTTGGAATCAAAATTTTTCAGTTTGTGAGGAAGCTAAAAATACCAGGTTCACTGTATATTTAGAAATAAGCAAGGGATAAATATGAGGCAAAAATGGAGAGACATGTCCTCTCTACCTGCATTGTCTGCTGTCACATACACATGTCAGGGACTCTATGATTTCTTTTAACTTATTTATTCTATCAGTATAATACATGCACATAATTTTTAAAAGTTAAGAGATAGTGGTACTAAAAATTTATAACAAAATACAGCAATAACATGTACCACTCCTCCCCATCCAAAAGGCTCATTCTCCAACCAATAACTAATTTCAGTAAATTCGACATTTCTTCTGGAATTTACTCCCACGTGTCTAAATAATATGAATAAATAAAGAAGAATGAAGAAATAGCTAGTTCCCCGATATTCATTCTCCCTATCTTCCATAGGAATACGTATTCCAATTTTTAGCTGAGCTTATGATTTCCAGAATAAAAATATATACTTTCAAGCTCCCCTATGTCATTACATATAGTTGTGCAAAATCCTGGCTAAAGGGATGTGAATAAACCATTATGCATAACTTTCAGGAACCTTCCTTAAAAGACATCTGAAACAAATCCTTTGACTGCTTTCTTCTTCATTTCTTCTTCCTTCTTGATGGATGGAATACAGACATAATGGCTGGAACCTAAGCAGCTACACTGAACCATGAGGTTAACTTGGGAATAAAAGCCCATCCTATGAGACCAACAGTACATATAGAAGGAGACTGGGTAACTGAGGATTTTAGGGAGCAAGGCTATCACCCCAAACCTGTACTGTATAGCTACACTGAGAAAGAGAGAAATAAAAACTTTTGCCTAACTCAGTAACAAAAAACCAAACAACCTAATCGAAAAATAGGCAGAAGAAATAGACATTTCTCCAAAGAAGAAATACAGATGGCCAATAGGCACATGAAAAAGTGCTCAACATTGCTAATTATTAGAGAAATGGAGATCAAAACTACAATGAGGTACCACCTCACACTGGTCAGCATGGCCATCATTAAAAAGTCTACAAATAAATGCTGGAGTGGGTGTGGAGAAAAGGGAACACTCTTGCACTGCTGGTGGGAATGTAAATTGATACAGCCCCTATGGAGAACAGTATGGAGGTTCCTTAAAAAATTACAAATAGAACTACCATACGACCCAGCAATCCCACTACTGGGCATATACCCTGAGAAAGCCATAATTCAAAAAGAGTAATGTACCAAAATGTTCACTGCAGCTCTATTTACGATAGCCAGGACATGGAAGCAACCTAAGTGTCCATCAACAGATGAATGGATAAAGAAGATGTGGCACATATATACAATGGAATATTACTCAGCCATAAAAAGAAATGAAACTGAGTTATTTGTAATGAGGTGGATAGACCTGGAGTCTGTCATACAGAGTGAAGTAAGTCAGAAGGAGAAAAACAAATACCGTATGCTAACACATATATATGGAATCTAAGAAAAAAAAATGTCATGAAGAGATTAGTGGTAGGACAGGAATAAAACACAGACCTACTAGAGCATGGACTTGAGGAAACGGGGAGGGGGAAGGGTGGGCTGTGACGAAGTGAGAGAGTGGCAGGGACATATATACACTACCAAATGTAAATTAGATAGCTAGTGGGAAGCTGCAGCATAGCACAGGGAGATCACCTCTGTGCTTTGTGGGATAGGGAGGGTGGGAGGGAGGGTGATGCAAGAGGGAAGAGATATGGAAACATATGTATATGTATAACTGATTCACTTTGTTGTAAAGGAGAAACTAACACACTATGGTAAAACAGTTATACTCAAATAAAGATGTTAAATAAATAAATAAATAAAATTTAAAAATTAAAAAAAAAAGATACATACACCCCTATGTTCATAGCATCACTATTTACAATAGCCAAGACATGGAAACAATCTGAATGGCCATCGACAGATTAATGGATAAAGAAGATGTGGTACATATATACATGGAATACTACTCAGCCATAAAAAAGAATGAAATAATGCCATTTGTAACAACATGGATCCAACTAGAAATTATTATACTAAGTGAGGCAGAAAGAGAAAGACAAGTACCATATGATATCACTTATATGTGGAATTTAAAATATGACACAAATGAATCTACCTATGAAACAGAAACAGAATCATGGTAATAGTGAACAGACTGGTGGATGCCAAAGTGGGAGGAGTGGGAGGTTGGTGTTAGCAGATGTATGCTTTTATATACAGAATGGATAAACAACAAGATCCTACTCTATAGCCAGAGAACTGTATTAAATATCCTATGATAAAACTATAATGGAAAAAAAATTTTTTTAAGTATATATATGTATAACTGAGTCACTTTACAGTATAAACTAATACAACATTGTAAATCAACTATACTTCAATAAAAAAATTCATTAAAAAATTTTTGCCTAGTTTAATTCATTATTATTTTGTGTTTCTGTTTTTCATGGTTAACTGAAACATATATTTTATTGCTATTTCTTCATTTGCCAGTTTAGAATTTATCTACTGATGACCTATAAAGCCAGATAAATATTTAGCTTTCTTATAACCTCCACCCCTCTGCTCACACATCCTTCATCTCAATATACTTCTGTTACATTATAGCTATGTAATTCTTGTTTGCTGCCAAACCAAGTAGTACACTACCAAAGTTTCCTTTCTTGTACAACTTTTCATTTTATCTGGATTTACTAACTGCCTTATTTTTTCATTTACTTCATTTTCTCTAGAGTTACTGCTAGTTTTTCTACACCGTAGGGAAACTTACCTGGTGATCTATCAGTTCTACTTTTATTTTTCAGACTTTCCCCTGAGTCTTTTGTCCTCCTGACTTGCAGGTCTGAGGCACAGCTGTCAGCCCAGATCTTCCCTATACCCAGTCCTGTGTGGGATTCTCAGTTTCCTTCCCGTCAAGTCTTCCAGCGTTTTTGTTTCTCATTTATTGTGGAGAACTGCATCTGGCAGCTTCCTAAGAATGTCTAAAAGGTGAATTACATTTAATGTGTCTTGTGGGATGCAGACACATGGATGGCCTTAGGACTTCTGCAGGCTTGCAGGACCCATCAGAGCCTGAAAGAAGTGATGCTGGTAGAATATCACCTCTTTTCTCACCTTCAGGTACATCTATGCTGTGCAGAAGAGCATAACCAGGCAGGGAAACACACTCTCCACAATGAGCCTTTCCAGAAAGAGAGAAAAGGCACAACTGATGCACCTGGATGCAAGAAATCTAAGAACTCCAGGTGCTCTTCTTATGAATGTGCCACCTTTCAAAAATCTGACTCTAACTCACTCCCCAAGGGCAGAAGATGTTATGTGACATATGATGCTTTTTCCCCTCATCATCTGGAGTAAGAGACTCTGAAAGCAAACTCCCCAGAGCTCATTAGCTGTATAATTAACCACATAGCATTTTCAACTCAAAATCCTCCAGCAGTGCACAATAAAATCAGCAGATATAACAGCCCAGCAACAACAGGGCAGTCCTGTTAGCCCAGGAGACAGCTGGCAGAAGCCCAGACTTTGCCCTGCCCTTCCCCAGGCTCTTCCTGGGGCCTCGGTTTCAGACCCCCCAGTGAGCCATCACCCTGTGAAAACTCCAGCCCGGGTTTTGTGTCATTTCCCAGGCAGTCTCAGATGGGTAGTGTAGAAAGTCTGTTTTGCTCCAGGTGGAGAACCAGCCATGATGAATTAATCCAATACACTTACCTGTTTTTTAATTGAAAATTGTATCTTGAGGTGTATTCGCTGAAGGTAAACACCCAAAGATCCAGGAAGTGGAGGGAGAGCCTATTTCCTACTACTTGGCTCTGCGACCCAGAAAATCAGGCTCATGATAGATCATTGCAGTGTAGTCTGAGCACCATCAGCTAATCTACTGAGAAGGCACTCCTTCATGGTTTTTCATTGTAATAGGGACTCAGTGAGCAGCTTCGTGGCTTATGTAATGGAGATTCAGTGAACCCACATGCTCCATCCCTAAGGACTGCAGAGGAGATGGTGGGAAGGTTTTATGGCCCTTTTGGTAGCCTTGGTGTCATTTTCCTCTTTTCGGAGGAGGACACAGCAAATGGTTCTTCCCTTTGGCTTTCTGTACTTCTCCTATTTCTCTCATATTCCCTTCAAATGGGACTGCCTATGTGCCAGGCTGATATTCCCCCAAATGTATGTATTATCTTTACCGCGTAAGTTAAAGCAGTGTTTCTTGGAAATATAACATTGTGACTGTGAGATACATGTGAAAATGGGCTTGACCTAAGTTATCTTCACTGCAGGGGATTTTTAGGTCTTCAATATGTTAATTTATGATCATGCTTCAAGACCAGGCTATGGAAAGTGGCATTTCCAAAAATTATTTGACCACAGAACTCTTTATTTGGGGAGGGGAAAGGGGTATGGATGTTTCCTTACATTTCACGGACCATTGGTATGGAATGTAGCCTAGGAAACCAAAGGAAATGTCAGCAGAGCTGGCCTTCAATGCCTCCAGCCCCCATGGTATATTTCTGAACCAGAGTAATGCAGGCTTTGGGGAAAACAAAGAGAACAGGATTTGAAAATTTCCTTCACCATATCCTGTCGGTTTTACATCAGTCAAGTTACTTAACCTCTCTGAGATCCATTTCCCCGTCTGTAAATGGGGACAATTACACTTACTTTTAAAAGAGATATTTAGAAGATACTGAATGAGATACTATACATAGAGCCCCTGCTGAATGCCTCACCCTCAGTGGTGTCAACAGCCTTGCTAATCTTTTTCAACTTCTTCTTTTATACCCACATCCACTTCATTTCATCAACCTCAGTCTTACCCGCCTGTTTGCTGATGTCTGAAACACCATTTCATAGTGAGTGAAATAGATATGAGGGGGCATCGAGAAACTAGGAAGACGGGGTTAACTAAAGTAGTGATTCTCTAACATTGAAGCAGAACAATTATTTGGCAAGAATGTTTTTTTAAATAATACATTTTTAAAAATAGCCATACCAAAAGATTCTCACTTAGGAGATCGAGGATGAGGCTCTGACTTCTATATTTTTAATAGAATCTCTAGGGAATTAATTATGATGCAAAGAAGAGTTTGGTAACCACTACATTTAAAGTAAATGTCTACATAGCTCTATGTATTGAGATCTAGATGTAAATAACGTCAGAGGCTTCTGTGAGAGCGAGTAAGTGGCAACAGGGAAAAGGTTAGGACCCTGGTGATTAAGAAATGGAGCCAGAGAAGGAAGGCAGAACAGGCTCAAAACTCAGAAGCTCTAAATAAGGCTCCATTTCTACTGAAAGCGTGCCCAAGGATGGT
The DNA here is from genome assembly GCF_026419965.1 of Kogia breviceps. NCBI lineage: Eukaryota > Metazoa > Chordata > Mammalia > Artiodactyla > Physeteridae > Kogia > Kogia breviceps. Next base: position 54,345,461 of record NC_081319.1, on the reverse strand, counting down.
AGCCAGGAAGTGAAGAAAATATTCACGTGACCCAGGTGAGTGCTGCCGGGAGGCTGCTGAGACTCACTGGCAGGGCCCATCAGGCAGCTGAGCACCTGGGCTTGGTAAGACCCAAACTACTGGCCCCAAAGTCACTTCACCTCTGCTGGTGCCTTTAACCATACCAATTACAGCCTGGGGGCGTGGTCACAAGCCCCTGATAAGAATGTGCAGGGGTCTGGGAAAACCCAGATACTGAGTGACCCATGACCCTAAGGTCCTTGAGGATGGGTGGAACAGTTCCCTCTCCTGGCAAGGCACTAGCGGTTTCCTATCTCACTATCATTTTTGGAATGGAGCCTCCAAATCGCCCTCCTATTTGGCTAATCCAAAATTGGGATAGAAGGAGATAATCACAGAAGGAAAAGCAAAGGGATCAAAAAATATACAAGTTCACCCCTGAATTTCAGCTTTCCTGTGAGGATTTAATAACTCACATAGTGTCCAACCAGGAGCAGCCCATCATCCAGTGTCCTTGGGGGAGGAACAAGAGGCACTATTTTTAGGTAACAGACAGTGGATGTCTTCAGTGCAAGGAGTAGGTTTTTCACTTCTGTCTCCCAAGTAGGCCCAGGGCCTAGCATCCAGTAAGGACTCAATAAATTTTAGTCAGCTGACTGGATAGCTGATGCAGATTCTAGGACTAACTATCACATCAGCAAGTTGTTATGACATATTTAGTGTGTGGCCACACCACAGTGGCCTATCTATTGGGGCAGTGGTTCAAAGAGACAGAAGAGCTCAACCCAGAGTTAAGCTTTTACTACTGTGTCTGGCAAGAAAAGCTTACACGAGAGGAACCAAGATGGCAGAGTAGAAGGACGAGTGCTCACTCCCTTTTGCAAGAACACCAGAATCACAACTAGCTGCTGGACAATCATCAACAGCAAGACACTGGACTCACCAAAAAAGATACCCCACATCCAAAGACAAAGGAGAAGCCACAATAAAACAGGAGGAGGGGCACAATCACAGTAAAATCAAATCCCATAACTGCTGGGTGGGTGACTCACAGACTGGAGAACACTTATACCACAGAAGTCCACCCACTGGAGTGAAGGTTCTGAGCCCCACGTCAGGCTTCCCAACCTGGGGGTCTGGCAACAGGAGGAGGAATTAGTAGAGAATCAGACTTTGAAGGCTAGTGGGAATTGATTGCAGGACTTTGACAGAACTGGGGGAAACAGAGACTCCACTCCTGGAGGGCACACACAAAGTAGTGTACCCACTGGGACCCAGGAGAAGGAGCATGACCCCAGGGAAGACTGAATTAGACCTACCTGCTAGTGTTGGACAGCAGAAGCAAGAAGAACTACAATCCTGCAGCCTGTGGAAAAAAAACCACATTCACAGAAAGATAGACAAGATGAAAAGGCAGAGGGCTACGTACCAGATGAAGGAACAAGATAAAACCCCAGGAAAACAACTAAATGAAGTGGAGATAGGCAACCTTCTGAAAAAGAATTCAGAATAATGATAGTGATGATGACCAAGGACCTCGGAAAAAGAATGGAGGCAAACATAGAGAAGATGCAAGAAATGTTTAACAAACACCTAGAAGAATTAAAGAACAAACAAACAGACATGAACAATACAATAACTGAAATGAAAACTACACTAGAAGGAATCAATAGCAGAATAACTGAGCAGAACAACGGATAAGTGACCTGGAAGACAGAATGGTGGAATTCACTGCCATGGAAGAGAATAAAGAAAAAAGAATGAAAAGAAATGAAGACAGCCTAAGAGACCTTGGGGACAACATTAAATGCAACAACATTCGCATTATAGGAGTCCCAGAAGGAGAAGAGACAGAGAAAGGACCAGAGAAAATATCTGAAGAGATTATAGTCGAAAACTTCCTTAATGTGGGAAAGGAAATAGCCACCCAAGTCCAGGAAGCACAGAGAGTCCCATATAGGATAAACCCAAAGAGAAACATGCCGAGACACATAGTAATCAAATTGGCAAAAATTAAAGACAAAGAAAAATTATTGAAAGCAGCAAGGGAAAAACGAGAAATAACATACAAGGGAACTCCCATAAGGTTAACAGCTGATTTCTCAGCAGAAACTCTACAAGCCAGAAGGGAGTGGCATGATATACTTCAAGTGATGAAAGGGAAGAACCTACAAGCAAGATTACTCTACCCGGCCAGGATCCCATTCAGATTTGATGGAGAAATCAAAAGCTTTACAGACAAGCAAAAGCTAAGAGAATTCAGCACCACCAAATAAGCTCTACAACAAATGCTAAAGGAACTTCTCTAAGTGGGAAACACAAGAGAAGAAAAGGACCTACAAAAACAAACCCAAAACAATTAAGAAAATGTTCACAGTAACATACATATCAATAATTACCTTAAATGTGAATGGATTAAATGCTCCAACCAAAGGACACAGGCTTGCTGAATGGATACAAAAACAAGACCCATATATATGCTATCTACAAGAGACCCACATCAGAACTAGGGACACATACAGACTGAAAGTGAGGGAATGGAAAAAGATATTCCATGCAAAGGGAAATCAAAAGAAAGCTGGAGTAGAAATACTCATATCAGATAAAATAGACTTTAAAATAAGGAATGTTACAAGAGAGAAGGAAGGACACTACATATTGATCAAGGGATCAATCCAAGAAGAAGATATAACAATTACAAATATATATGCACCCAACATAGGAGCACCTCAATACATAAGGCAACTGCTAACAGCTATAAAAGAGGATATTGACAGTAACACAATAATAGTGGGGGATGTTAAAACCTCACTTACACCAATGGACAGATCTTCCAAAATGAAAATAAATAAGGAAACAGAAGCTTTAAATGACACAATAGACCAGATAGATTTCATTGATATTTATAGGACATTCCATCCAAAAACAGCAGATTACACTTTCTTCTCAAGTGCGCACAGAATATTCTCCAAGATAGATCACATCTTGGGTCACAAACCAAGCCTCAGTAAATTTAAGAAAATTGAAATCATATCAAGCATCTTTTCTGACCACAACGCTATGAGATTAGGAATGAATTACCGGGAAAAAAATGTAAAAATCACAAACACATGGAGGCTAAACAACACGTTACTAAATAACCAAGAGGGGCTTCCCTGGTGGCGCAGTGGTTGAGAGTCCGCCTGCCGATGCAGGGGACGCGGGTTCGTGCCCCGGTAAGGGAGGATCCCACATGCCGCGGAGTGGCTGGGCCCGTGAGCCATGGCCGCTGAGCCTGCGCGTCCGGAGCCTGTGTTCCGCAACGAGAGAGGCCACAACAGTGAGAGGCCTGCGTACCGCAAAAAAAAAAAAAAAAAACCAAGAGATCACTGAAGAAATCAATGAGGAAATCCAAAAATACCTAGAGACAAATGACAATGAAAACACAATGATCCAAAACCTATGGGATGCAGCAAAAGCAGTTCTAAGAGGGAAGTTTATAGCTATACAATCCTACCTCAAGAAACAAGAAAAATCTCAAATAAACAATCTAAACTAACATCTAAAACAACTAGAGAAAGAAGAACAAACAAAACCCAAAGTGAGAAGAAGGAAAGAAATCATCAAGATCAGAGCAGAAATAAATGAAACAGAAACAAAGAAAATAATAGCAAAGATCAATAAAACTAAAAGCTGGTTCTTTGAGAAGATAAACAAAATTGATAAACTGTTAGCCACACTTATCAAGAAAAGAGGGAGAGGACTCAAACCAATAAAATTAGAAATGAAAAAGGAGAAGTTACAACAGACACTGCAGAAATACAAAGCATCCTAAGACACTACTACAAGCAACTCTATGTCAATAAAATGGACAACCTGGAAGAAATGGACAAATTCTTAGAAAGGTATAACCTTCCGAGACTGAATCAGGAAGAAACAAAAAATATGAACAGACCAATCACAAGTACTGAAATTGAAACTGTGATTAAAAATCTTCCAACAAACAGAAGTCCAGGACCAGATGCCTTCACAGGTGAGTTCTATCAAACATTTAGAGAAGAGCTAACACCTATCCTTCTCAAACTCTTTCAAAAAATTGTAGAGGAAGGAAAACTCCCAAACTCATTCTATGAGGCAACCATCACCCTGATAGCAAAATCAGACAAAGATACTACAAAAAAAGAAAATTACAGACCAATATCACTGATGAATATAGATGAAAAAATCCTCAACAAAATACTAGCAAACAGAATCCAACAACACACTAAAATGATCATACACCATGATCAAGTGGGATTTATTGCAGGGATGCAAGGATTCTTCAATATACGCAAATCGATCAATGTGATACACTGTATTAACAAATTGAAGAATAAAAACCACGTGATCATCTCAATAGATGCAGAAGAAGCTTTTGACAAATTCAACACCCATTTATGATATAAACTCTCCAGAAAGTGGGCTTAGAGGGAACTTACATCAACATAATAAAGGCCATATATGACAAACCCACAGCAAACATCATTCTCAGTGGTGAAAAACTGAAACATCTCCTATAAGATCAGGAACGAGACAAGGATGTCTACTCTCACCACTATTATTCAACATAGATTTGGAAGTCCTAGCCATGGCAATCAGAGAAGAAAAAGAAATAAAAGGAATACACATTGGAAAAGAAGAAGTAAAACTGTCATTGTTTTCAGATGACATGATACTATACATAGAGAATCCGAAAAATGTCACCAGAAAACTATTAGAGCTAATCAATGAATTTGGTAACATTGCAGGATACAAAATTAATGTATAGAAATCTGTTGCATTCCTATGCACTAATGATGAAAAATCTGAAAGTGAAATTATGGAAATACTCCCATTTATAATCTCAACAAAAAAAATAAAATACCTAGGAATAAACCTACGTAGAGAGACAAAATACCTGCCTGTATGCAGAAAATTATAAGACACTGGTGAAAGAAATTAAAGATGATACCAAAAGATGGAGAGATATACCATGTTCTTGGATTGGAAGAATCAATATTGTGAAAATGACTATATTACCCAAAGCAATCTACAGATTCAATGCAATCCATATCAAATTACCAATGGCATTTTTTATGGAACTAGAACAAAAAATCTTAAAATTTTTATGGAGACACAAAAGACGCCAAATAGCCAAAGCAGTCTTGAGGGAAAAAAATGGAGCTGGAGGAATCAGACTCCCTGACTTCAGACTATACTACAAAGCTACAGTAATCAAGACAATATGGTACTGGCACAAAAGCAGAAACATAAATCAATGGAACAAGATAGAAAGCCCAGAGATAAACTGACGCACCTATGGTCAACTAATCTATGACAAAGGAGGCAAATATATATAATGGAGAAAAGAGAGTCTCTTCAATAAGTGGTGCTGGGAAAACAGGACAGCTACATGTAAAAGAATGAAATTAGAACACTCCCTAACACCATACACAAAAATAAACTCAAAATGGATTCGAGACCTAAATGTAAGACCAAACACTATAAAAATCTTAGAGGAAAACATAGGAAGAACACTCTTTGACATAAATCACAGCAAGATCTTTTTTGATCCACCTCCTAGAGTAATGGAAATAAAAACAAAGTAAACAAATGGGACCTAATGAAACTTAAAATCTTTTGCACAGCAAAGGAAACCATAAACAAGATGAAAAGACAACCCTCAGAATGGGAGAAAATATTTGCAAATGAATCAACAGACAAAGGATTAATCTCCCAAATATATAAACAGCTCATGCAGCTCAATATCAAAGAAACAATCAATCCAATCCAAAAATGGGCAGAAGATCTAAATAGACATTTCTCCAAAGAAGACATACAGATGGCCAAGAAGCACAATGAAAAGCTGCTCAACATCACTAATTATTAGAGAAATGCAAAAAAAACTACAATGAGGTATCACCTCACACCAGTTAGAATGGACATCATCAGAAAATGTACAAACAACAAATTCTGGAGAGGATGTGGAGAAAAGGGAACCCTCTTTCACTGCTGGTGGGAATGTAAATTGATACAGCCACTATGGAGAACAGTATGGAGGTTCCTTAAAAAACTGAAAATAGAATTACCATATGATCCAACAATCCCACCACTGGGCATATAACCAGAGAAAACCATAATTCAAAAAGACACACGCACCCCAATGTTCACTGCAGCACTATTTACAATAGCCAGGTCATGGAAGCAACCTAAATGCCCATCAACAGACGAATGGATAAAGAAGATGTGGTACATATATACAATGGAATATTACTCAGCCATAAAAAGGAACGAAACTGAGTCATTTGTTGAGACATGGATGGATCTAGACTGTCATACAGAGTGAAGTAAGTCAGAAAGAGAAAAACAAATATCGTATATTAATGCATGTATGTGGAACCTACAAAAATGGTACAGATGAACCAGTTTGCAGGGCAGAAGTTGAGACACAGATGTAGAAAACAAATGTATGGACACCAAGGGGGGAAAACCACGGTGGGGTGGGGATGGTGGTGTGCTGAATTGGGTGATTGGGATTGACATGTATACACTGATGTGTATAAAATTGATGACTAATAAGAACCTGCAGTATAAAAAAACAAAGAAACAAACAAGAAAAACAACTAATACTAAACTTTCTTTGGGTTATTTGCATGGAAATATGTTAATATAAATGTTTTAGACATTAAATGAAATTTCTAAAAATCTTACATGTTCTGGTATAATGTTATGTCATAATTCTAGTTATTACTTTAAAATGTATATCTCAGAAATAACTAAATTTCCTTGTCAATTGCATTATTATGAACTTTCATCAAATCTTTAACCGTGATCATTTTTAAGTCTTTTGTCATTTACAGACAGTTCTGGGTGTACTCTGATGCTTTTGCAAAAATGTTCCTATAAAAGGGTTTCATCTTCAAGGAATTCATGGAAAAGCCTCTGACAAGTACAGGTTTCTGGTAACTGAGTATACTGCTGAACTGAATGAATAAGCATTCTCAGAACTCTAATGGAAAGCTGATGAATTCATAAAAGTGCTAACAAAAGATCAAGATGAAAAAAAAATTACATGGGACTGAGTGAAATGATGAGGATGATTGTAATTTTTGTGACTTTCTGTTTGAATAAAAAAAAAAAGAAGAAATCAGGGACAGTGGCTACCTTTGAGGGACTTGTGGCTAGAAAAGAAACATGAGAGGTATTTCTGTGTTCCTGGCAATGTTTCGTTTCTTGATCTAGATGTGAAATACACTGTTCATTTTATGAATTTGCAGTGAGTTGTACACCTATGCTAACTTCTCTGTTCTATATTATTTGTCATTAAAAAGCTAAAGAAATTTTTTAAAAATCCCATCAAAAAAATAAATAAATAAATAAAAGAAAAGCTTACACACACACAGAGCACTTGAATACTCCAAACAACACACAATCAAATGGAAATTTGCAACATGAAGACATGATATGGTAACTTGGATTAAAGGAAAATTTGGTGTGGGCTGGGGTAGCCTCATTAGGAAAGGATTCTACATGAAGTAGCGGAGACGGCACTGACTTTGGAGTCAGGCCATCATGGACCACATTTAATTTTAACTTCCTCTTCTGTTAAATTCAAATAATAGCACTTGACTCAGGATTGTTGGCAGGATTTAAGGATTGAATGTAGAGCAAGGTAATATTTTACAACATTTTTAATATCAATTTTTCATGTTGGGTAGTGTGGTAGGCTGAATAAATGCCCCCAAGGATGTCTATATCCTAATCCCTGAACCTGTGAACATGTTACTTTTTTTTTTTTTTTTTGCGGTATGCAGGCCTCTCACTGTTGTGGCCTCTTCCATTGTCGAGCACAGGCTCCGGACGCACAGGCCCAGCGGCCATGGCTCACGCCCCAGCCGCTCCGCGGCATGTGGGATCTTCCCGGACTGGGTTACGAACCCGTGTCCCCTGCATCGGCAGGCGGACTCTCAACCACTGCGCCACCAGGGAAGCCCGAACATGTTACTTTTTATGGTAGAAAGGGCTTTGAAGATGTGAATAAGTCAAGGATCTTGAGATGGGGAGACTGTCCTGGGTTATCCAGGTGGGCCCAATATAATCCCAGGGGTCGTTATAAGGAGACAGCAGGAGGATCAGAGTCAGAGAAGGAGATGGGAAGACAGAAGCAGAGTTTGGAGGGATGCAGGGCCACAAGCTAAAGAGAACAAAGAGCCTCTAGAGGCTGTCAGGGCAAGGAAACGGATTCTCCCCTAGAGCCTCCAGAAGGAATGCAGCCCTGCCCATACCTTGATTTTAGCCTAATAAAAGCTATTTTGGACTTCTTACCTTCAGAACTGTTAAGACAATACATTTGTGTTCTTTAAGTTACTCAGTTTGTGGCAGTTTGTTACAGCAGCAACAAGAGACTGAAACAGGTTGTTTTTGCTGACCTGCTGCTCTCCAGCCTAGAGGCTGTAGCACCCAGGGCTTCAGGACAACAGAACTCAGACAAGAACAGAGTATTAGATGGTCACCTACCAACATCTAAATAGATTCCCAAAGCATGTTCAGAGACAATAGCTGTGAAAGCCATGATGTTCACTTTGTAAGAGCCGTGATTTTTTGAGAGAGAAAGAGAAAGAAAAGTGATAGCTAGTTCCCAAAATCAAAAGCTTGTGAACTCAGATCAGAGGATGGAAGAAGAGGTTTTCTTCCTGAGAGAAGTTCAGCCACCACACAGGGAGGATATAAAGCCTGGGGGTGATCTGGAGGAGCGTGTAAGAGGACAAGGCCACAGGTGAGATGCAGCCCTCCTGTCCCAGAGAGAAGGTAGGGAGCAGCTGTGTGTGAGATGCTAGATCACAGGTGAGATGCAGCCTTCCTGTCCTGCAAGGAAACTGGGCAGGCAGATGTGTGAGATGCTACTAAAACCCAGTAGGTTGAATTCAGGCCATGCTGATGGTGAAGGGGCTTCTGCCCCAGCTCACTTCAGTGGTTCTGGTAGAAAGGCCCTGGGAGCTCCTCAGAGCATGCACCCCAGTAAAGTAGTAAGTGAATGGAGCCGGGGACAGCATGTGTGGTTCCCACTGGGATCCCTAATTCCTGTGCTCCAGTGGAGGGCTCAGCAGAAGGCTGAGAGGATCCATGCCCTGAGAAGGACCTGGGGTCAGAGGAGGAGGATGTCAAGTACACAGAAATCATGACCACAGCCTGTGATTTGGCCTGTGGACGGCGGGGAGCACAGGAAGCTCACAGCAGGGATAAAGGCCCGCCCTCCCTGAGCAAGAAACCATGAGCTTAGCTGAGGCTGTGAGGACAGCCAGTGGAAGACACCCTTCCCTGCAGCTATGATGCTGCGTGTTTTCCATGGTACACAGGCAGCACCCTGGGAGGAAGAGGGATGGGGGAACCCCTAAGAAGGGAGAGCAACCTTAAATTTCAGGGAATTTCAACTTTGAATTAACTAAATTTAAAGCCTGAATTATGAGTATTGATTTTAAAAGAAATTGTTTTAGCCAAAATAATTTGAGTTATCTTGGCATGACAAAAAAATTTTTCCCCAACACCAAGAGCAAGTTGAGTTTGATTATAGAGAAATATGTTGAAATACACTGCTGATCCTGCAAGCAGTGGGTGGTGGGTTTTAAGCCTGGTAGCTACCTGGGTGTGAAGCACTCATAGATGCCCAATGATATTACCACACGTAACTTTCTGAGAATGAAGGAAGGGATTTGTCTAGGCGGAAATGAAGGGGAAGGACATGTTCTGTGGAAGGAGCTAGAATCCAATCTTAAAGGAAGTAGCAGATATCTATTGCTTTTGCCCATTTTAAAGACCATTCACTTATAATGTGGAATCTAAAAAATGATACAAATGAACTTATTTACTAAACAGAAACAGATTCACAGAATTTGAAAACAAACTGATGGTTACCAAAGGGGAGGGGTGGGGAGGGATAAATTAGGAGTCTAGGATTAACAGATACACACTAAAATACTGGGTTGGCCAAAAAGTTCATTCAGGTTTTTCTGCAACATGTTACAAAAAACCTGAACGAACTTTATGGCCAATCCAAACACATAAAACTAGACAACCAACAAGGACTTACTGTATAGCTCAGGAAACTCTACCAATATTCTGTAATAACCTATAAAGGAAAAGAATCTGAGGAAGGATATATGTATATGTATAACAATCACTTTGCTATACACCTGAAACTAACACAACATTGTAAATCAACTATACTCCAATATAAAATAAAAATTGAAAAAAATAAAGTAACTGTTGCTTGCCTAAATAAAAGGACCGTTCTGCTGGTGACAGCAACTGATTCTTCTTTGGGGTACACCCTTTCCTGTCTTTCCATGTGATCTGGGTTGGCTAACAACACATGCAGCTCTGGGACCAGGCACATTACCTCAGTCTGTTCAGCCAGAATATTCTAGCCCTGCATTCATGATAGTCAATTCAAGGAAAGAGGAACAACTCAAGCTTCATCCCAGCTAGGAATTCCAAGGGCTTTTCTTGGGACCATTTGGAATGAGATTCTCTTTCCATTAGGATTCGTTAAGTTGAAAAAAATGTAAGAAAGCCTGGGTTTCTGGTATTATTTTTCCAAAATAAGGCAGAAATCAAAGGCCTGAAATTAAAGCCACAGAAAAGAAGAATCGATAGATTTAAAGAGAAAGATACCAGGAAGCAATATTTGTGCACTTGGAGCCATTCATGCTTGAATCCTTTTTTGCTTAAGCAAATGATATTTCGTTAGCAAATATGGAAGGCTGTCCTTCTAAGGTCGGAGATATATGGGCCCCTGGGCCAGACAGCTGGTGTTTGTCAAATGGAGTAATACTGAAGCTTTGTTCTCACTGTGACACTCCAAAGACAAAGCTAGTGGCAGAAGCTGATCTCTGCTAAAGTAAAGAGATAAGGTGCCCACTCCTGAGATCAAGGAAAACTTCCCTGTCTGCACATGCACAGAAAGGCTCCTTGGAGGTCAAAAGGAGGGGTCACCACCCCATAATATGTGATGCTAAGGCCGCCCCATAGGTCTCTGTGCTAGAATCCATCTTAGAAAAGAGTTGCTCATGCATCTTGGGGAGGGTCCTAGGACCAGTCAGCTGTGAAAAAGAAACAAGATAATTGGCCAAATGTTAACAAAGACCCAGAAGGATTGTCCTATATAAGTTAAATAAATCACCTCTTTACTGTGCTCCTCATTCGGGACACCCACACTCCTCTCCCGGTGGTCTTTCTGCTTTAAATAAATAAACTGTTTCTCTGTGTGCTCTCCCATAAGTTGTGCTATGTGTCTAATAATAAACTTTGTACCTGTTTTGCAGTTTTTGCCTCCTTGAAACATTTTTGCTTTCAAACGGTGTTAAGAATCAGGGAACTTTGCCTCTAGCTCCTGGCGGCTAGAGGTTCAATCCCTGGACAGAGAAGTAAGATCCTTCTTCAAGACTACTGTCCCTCCAAGAACACTTCCTGTGTCTCTAGACAACAAAGCTATCAGCCTGGCTAGCGAGCACAATCCAAGATGAAGGAGGTGTCAGAAAAGTCGGAACAAGTAAGGTAGCAAGTCTTATAAGGGCTCTTGAAGGCCAAGTCAGTCATTTGATTTTGGTCCAATAAGCAATAGGTAGCTAAAGCAGGTTGAAGAAAGAAGCTTCATAATGAAAAGATTATGTGGAGGAAATCAGCCTGGCAGCTACATGCTGGACTGGGTACCCTGAGGGCTCCATGTCCCTGGGTGGGAAAAGCTTATCAGCTTTATTTACACTAATCTTTGACTGGAAGATGATGTTTTCCTCTATTTTGAATGCAGGCAACAGACTGAGGTAGTATCAGTAATACTTCTATATTTGTCAGCATAAAAATTATGGGTATTTTCATACCCCCATTACAGTTGTTGCAGATGTATAAAAATATCATTCACACTCATCACAGCTCTGGAATTATAGTTGCTACTGAACCCACCACTGGATCTTGCTGTCTGAGGTATTAATAGAGAAACATCTAGATTACTACAGCATATGTTTACATGGTGTGTGTGGGGGGTCTATTTCAGTAACTGTGCTTTTGGGTGGGCCAAAAAGTGCCTTTGGTTTTTTTAAGTAAAAATAAAAGACACATTTTTCATTTTCACCAAGAACTTTATTGAACAACATATTTACCCTTTTGTTCCACTACCTTCTGCCATTTTGCAGGCAACTTCATAGTCCCATCTTCCCAAAATGTTTTATCTTTTTGAGCAAAGAACCATTCCAGGTGCCTTTAACAGTCTTCCAGGGAATTGAAATTTTTTCCCTTAAGAGATTTTGTAATGACCGAAATAAATGGAAATCCAAAGGTGCAATGTCTGATCAATATGGCAGATTAATCAGAACTTCCCAGCCAAGCACTAACAGTTTTTGCCTGGTCATCAGAGAAACATGCAGTCTTGCGTTATCCTGATGGAAGATTATGTATTTTCTGTTGACTAATTCTGGTCACTTTTCATAGAGTGCCACTTTCAGTTGGTCTAATTGGGAGCAGTACTTGTTGGAATTAATTGTTTGGTTTTCCAGAAGGAGCTCATAATAGAGGACTCCCTTCCAATCCCACCATATACACAACATCACCTTCTTTGGATGAAGAGCGGCCTTTGGTGTGGTTGGTGGTGGTTCATTTCACTTGCCCCACCATCTCTTCCATTCCACATTGTTGTACAGTATCCACTTTTCATAGCCCATCACATTTGTTTTAAAAACAGAAAAACAAAAAAAAAAGGAACGTTTTCATTATGTTTCAGTAGAGAATCACATGCGGAAATATGGTCAAGAAGGTTTTTTTCGCTTAACTTATGTGGAATCCAAACATCAAAGCAATTCACATAACAGAGCTGGTGCAAATGATTTTCAATGCTTGATTTGGATATTTGAGTATGTTGGCTATCTCCCACATTGTACAGCGTTGACTGTTCTCAATTATTGTTTCTCTTTGATCGCTATCAACTTCAACTGGTCTACCTGACCACGGAGCATCGTCCAGCAAGAAATCTCCAGCATGAAACTTTGCAAACCACTTTTGACACATTCAGTCCGTCACAGCACCTTCTCAATACACTGCACAGATCTTTATATGCATTTCAGCTGCATTTTTACCTTTCTTGAAATAATAAAGCATAATATGCCAAAAACGTTGCTTTTTTCCTCCCATCTTCAATATTAAAATGGCTACACAAAAATTCACCAATTTTGATAAGTCTTTTTTTAAATGCATGCTGATATGACAGCTGTCACATACAATCTAACAAAATTGTTTCCAATGAAGTTAAAGATAACATAGTGCTACTAGAGCCATCTTATGGAAAATACTGAACAAAGCTTCTGGCCCACCCAATAATTGGTTTAATTTGTAATCCTATGGATTTTCTTTTGTGTATTTAAAATCATTGTTTGCTCTATTACCCAAAGCAATCTACAGATTCAATGCAATCCCTATCAAATTACCACTGGCATTTTTTACAGAACTAGAACAAAGAATTTCACAATTTGTATGGAAACACAAAAGACCCCGAATAGCCAAAGCAATCTTGAGAACGAAAAATGGAGCTGGAGGAATCAGGCTCCCTGACTTCAGACTATACTACAAGGCCACAGTAATCAAGACAATATGGTACTGGCACAAAAACAGAAATATAGATCAATGGAACAGGATAGAAAGCCCAGAGATAAACCTACACACATATGGTCACCTTATCTTTGATAAAGGAGGGAAGGATACACAGTGGAGAAAAGACAGCCTCTTCAATAAGTGGTGCTGGGAAAACTGGACAGTTACCTGTAGAAGTATGAAATTAGAACAATCCCTAACACCACACACAAAAATAAACTCAAAATGGGTTAAAGACCTAAATGTAAGGCCAGACACTATCAAACTCTTAGAGGAAAACATAGGCAGAACACTCTATGACATAAATCATAGCAAGATCCTTTTTGACCCATCTCTTAGAGAAATGGAAATAAAAACAAAAATAAACAAATGGGATCTAATGAAACTTAAAAGCTTTTGCACAGCAAAGGATACCATAAACAAGACCAAAAGACAACCTTCAGAATGGGAGAAAATATTTGCAAATGAAGCAACTGACAAAGGATTAATCTCCTAAATTTATAAGCAACTCATGCAGCTCAATAACAAAAAAACAAACAACCCAATCCAAAATTGGGCAGAAGAACTAAATAGACATTTCTCCAAAGAAGATATACAGATTGCCAACAAACACATGAGGGAATGCTCAACATCATTAATCATTAGATAAATGCAAATCAAAACTACAATGAGATATCATCTCACACCGGTCAGATTGGCCATCATCAAAAACTCTAGAAACAATAAATGCTGGAGAGGGTGTGGAGAAAAGGGAACACTCTTGCACTGCTCGTGGGAATGTAAAATGATACAGCCACTATGGAGAACAGTATGGAGGTTCCTTAAAAAACTACAAATAGAACTACCATATGACCCAGCAATCCCACTACTGGGCATATACCCTGAGAAAACCATAATTCAAAAAGAGTCATGTACCAAAATGTTTATTGCAGCTCTATTTATGATAGCCAGGACATGGAAGCAACCTAAGTGTCCATCAACAGATGAATGGATAAAGAAGATGTGGCACAGATATACAATGGAATATTACTCAGCCATAAAAAGAAATGAAACTGAGTTATTTGTAATGAGGTGGATAGACCTGGAGTCTGTCATACAGAGTGAAGTAAGTCAGAAGGATAAAAACAAATACCGTATGCTAACACATATATATGGAATCTAAAAAAAAAAAAACAAAATGTCATGAAGAGATTAGTGGTAGGATGGGAATAAAACACAGACCTACTAGAGCATGGACTTGAGGATATGGGGAGGGGGAAGGGTAAGCTGTGACGATGTGAGAGAGTGGCAGGGACATATACACACTACCAAATGTAAATTAGATAGCTAGTGGGAAGCTGCCGCATAGCACAGGGAGTTCACCTCTGTGCTGTGTGACCACCTAGAGGGGTGGGATAGGGAGGGTGGGAGGGAGGGTGACACAAGAGGGAAGAGATATGGGAACATATGTATATGTATAACTGATTCACTTTGTTGTAAAGGAGAAACTAACACACTATTGTAAAACAGTTATACTCAAATAAAGATGTTAAAAAATAAAATAAAATAATTGTTTGGAGGAGCCCTTAATTTGTGCCAAGAGGGAACCAAAAAATGGCACAAAAATTATTACAAAGCCTTGTGTTAGAGGAGGCGGACAGTCTGGAAGCTAGGAGGCCAGTGAGGAGGCTATGACACCATCCAACAGTGATGCCTGGAGGAAGCCTGGAAGGGAAGACACCTCTGCAGGAAGCTTTAAAAAGTGTCAGTTGGATCTAGAGCAGAAAATGAACCTGTGTGATTCAGGCAATAAAGGAAGATAAGAGAGTGAGGACTCTACGTTTTCAGACCTGAACGAAATGGGACAGAATGAGTTCTCAACAAATGACAAAATGGCAAACACAGAACATGGAGGCAGAGCCGGGTTAAGGTCAGCTTTGTGACTGAAGAAAACAGTAGCATTTCTCAAAGGAGATAGTCCATAGGAAAATCAAACATCTCCCAAGCACTTGGCTCAGTGGTCAGGGTGGGGCGGGTCTGCTGGGAAGGCGTCTGTGTGGAGGTGGAGATAAGGACACGTGCGTTCTCCTGGGGAGGGGGTGCGCAGGAAACCCAGAACCTGTGCCATCCAGGTTCATGCTCTGGTCCCCAGGGATTCTCCCACCTCTTCCTTCTTCTGCCTACTGGCTTTGTCACCCTAAGGGTGATGTGACAACACCAGCCGCCCCCAGTCTGACTCTCACACAGCATCAAAGTTCACCTCTTGTTGTGACCCCTGGAGGAAGAGAGCGCTCCTTTACCAGCAACCCAGATACCCATTCTGCTCAAACTGGCTCAGGTCAGGTGGTCCCTGTGGACTAGGGTAACGCATGTCCAGGTCTGTCTGGACCAGTCCCCACCTGCACTGTTGTCCCAGCATCATCACTCATGGTGCCCCCTTTCACGCTCCAGTTTAGATGACAAAGCATATGGCCACTCCTTCCTGAACAGCCGCTGAGGCTGGGGAAGCAGGGAGCAAATTTGCCAGGGCTATGCCCACCCTAGTCCTGGATTTGGGATTTGCCGGAACGAACTCAGGATAGGTGCCAGAAGAGATCGTGGGGGCTGGAGAGCAAAGCCACAGTTGCCACCCTAGCAGGCGTGAAGGAGCAGACGTCTGAAGCTGGAAGAGAAGCAAGGCAAAACTTAGAAAGTTGCTGAGGGGAGAATGCAGGTGAGTGATCCCACTCAAGAGAGGTGACCAGCTCTTACTAAATTGTGGACTGTAGCCGTGATCTATTTATGCTGTGTCTCCCAGCAACCTTTAGCACGGCGCCTGGCAGTTTCTGAAATGTTTTCATTGAAAACAAAACATCAGAAACTACTGGCCCTCAATTCAGAGAATGCTTTCATAACCAAGGAAGACTACATTCTTCAAAATAGATGGCTTTGCACACAGTGTGTGGGATGCTGGGAAATGCAGGAAGCTCTTTCACTTTGCCTTTATTCAGCTTCTCTGTGAGAAGGCAATGAGGACACACAGGTGAGGAAATTATAGTCTCTGCCTCCAAATTTTGCGTGTTATCATCTATAATCTTCATAGAAGCTAGTGTCAACATCTAACATTTTTTCCTCTATTTTTTCTTTAATCAGGTTCTCAGGCCACCATGTTCTGACCAGGAAAAAAAAAACAATCTTACTCTTTTCCCCGCAAAGGAACTCAGAATCTTCAGGATTCCCACTTAGTCCATTCATGATTTAAATTCTGTCTGTTGAAGATCTCTATTCAGGACCAGCTGTGTAATTTGGGGGCCCTGCTGAAATATTAATCATCTCAGGACAGCCAGAGCAGAGCAACACATCAAGCAGGAAGCCCTCTGGGCGTGGGACCCTGGACAGATGGCAGGCCATGATGCCAGCCCTGCCTCTTCCCGTCTCTTCCTCCTTCTACCCCTGGAAGATGAGACCTTCCAAATGTCTTTCCTCTCCCCCTCCCAGGTTTACCAGGACAGGTAATGCTTTCACTTGCAGATCCTTACCCAGGAGAGAGGCCTCTTCCTCCTTCAGAGCCTCCATTTAGCACTTAAGTTACATATTCCCTTCCATCCCATCACTAGCCATTGCTTACTGCTCTGAGGTCTGTTCAGAGGTCTTTCTCAGTTACTTTACATATACGGTACTTTCTCTGACTTATTGCAAATCCATAAATTTCATTCCTCCACCCTGGGAAGTGAATAACATCTTAGTTGCAAATAAGATTCCTCAGGCAGAGACCTTTCCTCTTGGAAGTGTATGTAGACATCATTCCACTACTTCTAATTTGCATTGTTGTCAGAATACAGTTTCAATCACAATCTGACTCTTTTCTTCTACATAACTTTATTTTCTATCTCAAAGGGTATAAAATTTTCTCTTTACCCTGTAGATTCAGGAATTCTAGTAAATACACTTAGTTATGTGGTTTTTCTCTCCAATACTTCCTGGTTCTCAGAACACTTCACTCTTCAGGATAAGGGTTTTCTTTAGCCTCAATTCTCTCCTCAGTGCAGATAAATTTCTTTTTATCATCGGTTTAGCTCTTCCTGGAACTGTGCTGTTCATATGTTAGGGTCTCAGCGGCCTGTGTAAAAATTTGCTAAGTCCTTTCTTCATGATTTTCTTCCATTTGCAAATTTTCTCTGTCTTTTTGCTCTCGCTCTCCTGGTTCAAATCTCAATTGTCACCATCCTCTTCCATTCATCTGCAAAACTTTTGGATTCAAAGATCATGGTTTATATTCCAGAGAATGTTCTTTTCTTTGTGCTGCAGTCAAATCACCTTTTGTGTTCTTCTCACCCTTTCACTTGAGTTCTTGAACAAGTTTTCCAGCACCTTCATTTCTCCAAGGAGCTGCCTGGACCAGTGTCCTACTGTTCTTTTTGCTCTGGATTTGAGATCTCTTTACCCTTGGCTCAGGCCACCAGGGTATACCTAGAGCAGGGCCGTGGCCTTGGCTCAGGCTACCAGGGCTATACCAAGAGCAGGGCAGTGGCAACAGTCTGACCTGTGTGCCAGCTGCTAAGAGCGTCTGTAGGGAAATGTAAACAAGCATAAAACCAACTAGAAGCCAGTATGCTTTTTATCTTCACTGCAGATAGCAATTTAAGCAATGTCTGTGATAAAATACACCTCTCTCCCAAAAATCTTCTGTTGGTCTAAGTTTTAAACAATGGCTGAGTTTTACTTATATATATGTTAACTTCAAATTAGCACATTTTTATCACTTATCTTATAACAGACATTGCATTCTACATGGAAGTTAATTCACAAAACTCTCAGTTGCATAGTTGGCCCCCAACACACCCGACTCAGTTATGAGCTCCTGTGAGGAATAAGTTCACAGCAGTTTCGAAATGTTCCAGCTCACTCCATCTCTATCCCCCATGGTACTAAGTATACCTGTGTCAGCATAGCGGGTTCTAAATCAGCAATGAAAACACAATAACTATCGTGGCAAAGAAAGAGAACTTGGGTCACTCCGGTTCTATTACTGTGGGAACACTTGGAGTTTTTATTTGTGTCTAAAATTTTTTTAATGAAAAGAAGTATGAACTGCAAGCCAAAATATTTCGTTTGGGAAATGAAAAGTTTAGTTCATACATCTAATATTTTACTGAATTTGAATAACATTTTGAAAATTGAAATTTATTCTTCTTTGTTAATTCTTGTTTGTTTATAACTAAAGAACAAATAAAACTATTGTTACTGAATACTACATGATTATCACTGAAAATAATGTTGTCATATAAAGGAGGAAGTATTAAAATATGACCTATGTTGGGTATAAAATACCTCGATACTCCTTGGGGTCCACCCCCTGGGGCACCTTAGCAGCCAGTAATGGTTCACAGTCTGCTGTGTGGGTCAGAAGGGACTCAGCTGGTGAGTTGCCATCCCGATGGGGTATCAAGACAAAGCATCTGGGTTCCCTGGCCGTGTCTGCAAACACCAGTACTTCTGGGCTTCAAAAGTAGGGAGGACTCACCCCCTATTTCAGATCCCTCACAATTTCTCAGGATCAGAACCAGGAAGAAGTCCCAGAACCACACATAGGGCCAGTACTATTCTCCCTCTCATGGGCTGCAGACCACTGCAGGCCATGTTTTCTCCAGGAACCTGCACTACGATCCTCACCCCCTAGGACTCTCTGCTGGTGCCCCCCAGTTCCTATCAGCCTCAGAAATAGAAATGTCTTAACGTAGCTCCTTGCATGGACTCCAGCCAAGCCCAAGACCCACTGATGTTCTTCACATCATCCTGCCTGCATAAAAGTTGGGTTTGAGGAGGTGTGTAGGCTGCCATCTTTCCAGAACCCCCACCACAGATCCACACAGTCACAGCTTCAGATGTACAATATAGAACTTTATTTTTTGATAACTAAACTTGAGTTCATTTGCCACTCTTTTTCTACTTGGAATTTAAAAATTTTTTTCCAATCAATGTAAATCAGTAACTGCCAGATTTAATCATGATTGATTCAGGATATAAATTGTCAGTTCAACATGGTCTCCTTCCCCTTGCTCTCCTCTTTGTCTCAAGGTGGACCTGAGTTCCCAAAGACTTGCATTCTCCTGGCTTGGGGGAGAGATATCTGCTATGGGTCATCAGCATCTGGGCCCCCCTCTGACACATGGGCTCCTCAGCATTCTGTGTGATCAAGCTGGGGAGGTTTTAAAGCATCCCTGTGAATTTTTTGACATTCCTCCTATCAAGACATGGAGCCTGTCACCTCCCCTTGAACCTGGGCAGGCCTTTGTAACTGCATCAAGGGGGAGAGCACAGTAGAAGTAGTGCCTCGTGAGTTTTGAGGCCAGTTTAGAAAAGGCCATGGGGTTTCTGTGAGATGCTTTGGGGACACTGGCTCAGGGATCCTTCAGCCATCATCTAAGACGTCTAGGTGGCTGCGCTGTGGAAAGACTGCTTGGAGAAAGAGGAAGAGGCTTGAACAGCCCCATGGTGCCTGCCCTCAGCTGTCTGCGTGTTCCTGGCCCAGGGGTCAGACATGTGAATAAATATTCAAGGCAAGCCCAGCGCCAGCTACCTTCTGACCGCATCCATGTGAGACAGCCTCAGCAAGAATGACCCTGCTAAGCCCGGCCATCCCGCCCCCAGATTTGTAAGCAAAACTAATGATTGTTCTGGGTTTAAACTCAAGCCAGTGGCTTCAGCTAGTGTCTGCTTTGTTTTGAAGCAATAGACAACTGCAACACATCGTCTGTCGCTGGATCTCGCCACCTGTTCCCTCAGCAGAAGCAAAGCTCAGTAACTGATCTGGTAGCTCCATCTCTTCTCTCCCACGATGACGCTTTGACTCTTGGCTAAGCCCTCCATCCATTCCTGGCCTGGGATAAATAATCCACAGCTTCTCTCATGAGGTCCCCGCACCCAGTGCCACAAGGATGCCCGGCAGTCACACCAGCGTTCAACTTGCAGCCAACTTCCTGGTCCCACTCCAACATGGGAGGCAGGGGTGCTACCTCCCGACCCTTCTCCAGACAAGGTCTGCAGCCTTTGCCTAGCCTACTTCAATTGTCTTTTTGGGGAATGAGGCGAAAGGTTGCCTAGTTCTAGATGAGAAATGGCATGCCAATCCCCTCAACCCTCAGATGTACCAGGCATATTCTCTGAGATGCAACCGTGTCTAAGTTCCAGTATCCTTCCTTCCTAATTTCATCCCCCTGCTGGGTGGTTTTTCCTCTTATGTGAGATTCAAAGGCTCTTTTGTCATCCCATGTATTTCCATCTCTATTGTATAAAGCACATAACTATTCTCAAGTCTCCAAACATTATGATTTATACAAGGCTGCAAGGCATAGATCATCAAAGGTCTTATGGGTTGGACCAAGGAGTCTTGTCCAGAGTATAAATTCCTGGACACAGCCATGAGCAGCACGTTTCAGCATCCCACCTATCTCCCAATAGAGGCTCTCAAATTATCAAAGAAATCGAATCAGAAGCTTCTGCTCCCCAGAATAAATCAGAACACCTCCCACCCACACCATGACCCCAAATAAGGCAAAGGGCTACAGCAGTGTGAAGCCATTCAGGGGAGCAGGCAGGATTTCCTCACAGTGAAACTCTTCCATTGAAACAATCACCTCATTGAAAATCCCGAAAGAGCAGGAGAGAGTGAGGTCATTGCTCTCTATAGGTAAATCCAATTTCCATGTCACCATTCTCCATAAGAATTCTCCCCTTGGCCAGAAGGTCATACAGAAACATGTGTGATGGATGCAGTCAGCAGAAAGAGAGACTTGAAACACACACATTCCCCCTGGCACGTTTTCTCTCTCTAAGTGCCATCCTGTGTCACCATGTATGTGTGCAAGGCAAAAGGGCAAAGAAGGAAAAGCCGAATTGGAAGAGAAAGAGAAGTTTCTCATCAGTTTTCTGATCCAAAATCAAAGAAAGATCCGTGAGGGAAGAAGCAAAAGGTAAAATTTCCAGCATCTAATGGATATATCCCAAGAGCTAGGGGAAAACTAGGGCAGCAGTTCTGGAGATTTCAGAAACTCATTCTCAGGGTGGGAGTCTACCCAGCTTAAATGAGAGAGGAGGAAAACAGAAGCTCTGTTTCTGAATTCTAATACCACTGCAGCAATCTTCCCTTAAAAATGGCAAGGGCTTTAGCTCAAAAATACTAATTTGGAAATTAGCATTCTTTTGTATCTATTTCTTATGTCTCCAATATTTTGAAAAAATTTAATTAATGAAATCAATTGCAGAAGTATCAAAGCCATTATTTGGAGCAGGACAGAAAAGAAGATTACACACACACACACACACACACACACACACACAAAACCTGCATTGCCTGGCACACAGCAGGAGCTTAAGAGAGGTGTATGGAATAATTTAGTGAGTGAGTGAATGAATGAATGAATGAATGAATGAACGAACAGTCCTCTTAGAAGCTATGACATATTTCTTACCCTCTCTGTGCCTCAATTTCTAGGGAATCTGAAGGAATCGATGCAGTTACCTGACTCAACCCTGGTATTAAATGGATGGCACTGTCCAATTGTATCACAGCCTGTCAAGGTGTTGCCACCGTGGCCAAATTGTCACCCATCACCCATTGCATCTTCCCAGAATCAGGGTTCTACTCTGTCCTGGCATAATGGTCAGCATGTTGGGGCAAAAGCGATTCCCCAGCTGTGTTCTCAAAGGAGCACCTGCAGAATCCTCAGAGAGCAGAACCTCCGTCAAAGGATTCAGCACCATTTGATAAACGCACCCGCACCAGAGGTGCAGGATCAGGAGGTACCCTGGCCCTCTTCCTCACAAAGCCATCCTCATTTGAATTTGAAGTGAGTTGTACAGTCCCTACCACCACCTTTGGCTAAAGAAGCAAATGAAGTTGTTCCCTTCAAATCAGTCAGCCAAATTTTGCCGAGCTTTCAGTACCTGCCTGCGAGGAACTTACCATCTGTTGGAAGAGGCAAGATTTACACCCAAGGAACAATGAATGAGCAGAACTAATAATACATGGTCAAGACTAACAGACCACAATGGAGAGTCTTTACCACTTCCCTTCTTTTTGCCTGTGACGGGGAAACACTGGACCACAATAAACACATTACAGAACTGAAACTGAAAAAGACTTCAGCTAAGAGGCCTCCAGACACCTCAGGAGATGGTGATTTCTGGATGGCAAACAGACATTTCTTTCACCTCCACAGACTGCATATGGAGAGAAAACAAGGAGGGATTTTCATGATGCTCAGAGGAGAGCCAAAGAAGTAAATTACCTTCCATGGGCTCAGATGTTATTTTCAGCAAATTGTGCCTCTTGAAAGTATAGACCAGTGATTCTCAGATTTAAAACCACCTGGGAGACTGCTGGGTCTCACCCCCAGGGTTTCTGATGCAGGAGATCCAGGTGGAACCTGAGAATTTGTATTTATAATAAATTCTCAGTAGTTACTGCTGATGATGATTGGGGAACCACACTCTGAGATCTGCTGATTTAGATGGTTGTTTTGAAATGGACATTGTATGTAAATGTTTGGTCTATATACCTTCTAGGTGATGCCCAGTTCTACATAAAGCTACACTACTTGGTAGTGAGATGCTGTGGGAGGAGAAGGGAAGGGGTAGAAAGGGAGGGAAGGGGGAAGAGGAGGAACGAAATGGTCACTGTGGAAGAGGGTGCCATGATTACAGACTAACTCAGGGCTGGCAATATCTGTAGGCTCCAGGAGGTGATATAAATGAGAAAGGGGCAAGCAGGGATGAGAAATGGCCACTGACTGCTACAATGTGAGAGACAGCAAGGGGTGGGAGGGTGGGGGTGGAATGTGGGCCGGTGGCATCAGGGACCCAGAACTTCACGCCGTCTCTAAAGCAGACAGTCCCTATTCAACTCCAGAGGGTTGTCGTTATTCAAAGAATGGGGCCTGGCATTTGCAGAGTTGCTAATTTTTCAAAAGAATGAAAATTTTTGGATTTTTGTAAGATATACCTATGAATATACTGGTAACCAGATTCATAGTAAAAAAAAAAAAAAAGAAAGAAAGAAAGAAAGCAGTCCACTCGATACCTACGGTGACTCTAGAACACACCAGGATTAAGCAATTCTCTAGAATTTGGCTGTGGAACAATGACTGACATCTCTTAAAGGACAGAAAATTAGTCCCTCTGGCCGGAAGGTAAGCAGGCCATCTCAAATTTGGTGTGTGGAGCTTTCATCACCTGCCAAGGACACTGAACCTCACTGAGTCTGGCTTCTAAAGAGATCAAAGCCCATGTGTGCTGGATGACAGATGCTATTCATCCCAGGACAAGAAACCAGTGACGTTTCCCTTTCCCTAGGACTCCAGAGGGTCTCCAGACTGGTCCCAGCTAAGGACAGAGGTCTCGGTGTGGAGTTCCAGGTGGCCCCATCCCAAGCCTTCCTTCCCAGCCACATGAGCAGGGAGGCAAGCTCACCCCACTGAGAGCCACCAGGAGAGCAGGTGAGGAGCCCCCTGGGGGCAGAGCTGTGTCCCCTCATCCAAGTACCTCTGGAGCCTAGCCCAGGGCCCCACACAACATGGGAATTCAATATTGCTGACCTAAACATATGTCCTCCCAAATGAGACCCCTTTGGAGAAGTGGCCCATTTTCTTAAAAACCTTTATTTTCCTTTCTCTTCTTTGGTTCCCACAAACCTCTTTGCTTTTCCTGTTCCCCTGCCCCCTCACTGCAGGGTCCCTGTGTATCTGTGTCTATAAAACACACAGTCATCTTAGATGTTGAGAGTCACTTTTAGAACCATTAGAGCAGGGGACCCATCCTGCCCTTCACCTCTTGTCTCCAGGGGGTTCCAGAAAAAGAGAACAGGTACAAGGAACAGAAGACAACTGAGAATTTAAAATATTTAAAAGCTTTAAGCAGCACTTAACTTAGACCTGAGGCAGCTTCCAAAATCCCAAAAACAAGGCACCCTATTAATAGTTGAGCTGGGGTATGTGGCTTAGTTTAGAGGATGAAACAGGTCTAGAGTGGTCAGTTGTCTGTTTACCTGAGACTGAGGGGGTTCCTGGGATGCTGGACTTTCAGTGCTACAATCTGGAATGTCCTGGGCAGAACAGGATGGGGTGGTCACCCTTGCCTCCTACTTCTCCTCCAAACCGGAGTGCTGAGGACAACACAAGAAGGAGGAAATGGAGGACTAAGAAGAATGAACACTTTGACCTCACCCACACTTAGAGACACAAGATAAAGGAAGGAAAGAAATCCAGAAGGCTTTGCTGACCTTTATGGCACACCATTTAATCCACAAATTAAAGAGTCCAGTCAGACCAGTGAACTATCCTGCCTTGGAAGTGGAGGACTCTAAGGGGCATAGGATGGAGGCAGAAGGGTGCTGCAGAGCCCCTACCACAGAGGAATTCATTCTAAAATAAGCCCCTTCCTCTTCCTCCCTAGAAGCCCTGCCCTCCTTTTAGAGGCTGGTTCCAGGACCAGCTCCACAGATTGTGTTTTATCTTAGTGCTCTGAAACAGTAAAGAGATGGGTTTTTGCAAATCATTTCTGGAACCTGATTGCTTTGACACAGTGAACTTCAGCATTCTACCAAAGCACATTTCTCCTCCATTTAGCTTATTTCATTGTGAAATGACTCCATTCAGCAATAGTGTGTTAGATACCATGCCTGGATACTGCAATTCCCATTGACTGTAGAGAAGGGAAGAAGCAAAAGAAGCCTGCCCCAAAAGGAACATAAACTCTATTTAAAACAATTTTCTGAAAAACAGTGCTTGCGGGGGTTTCCCTGGTGGCACAGTGGTTAAGAATCTGCCTGCCAATCCAGGGGACACAGGTTCAAGCCCTGGTCCGGGAAGATCCCTTAGCTGCCGCGGAGCAGCTAAGCCCATGTGCCACAACTACTGAGTCTGTGCTCTAGAGCCCGTGAGCCACAACTACTGAGTCCGTGTGCCACAACTACTGAAACCCATGCACCTAGAGCCTGTTCTCCTCAGCAAGAGAAGCCACCGCAATGAGAAGCCCACGCGCTGCAACGAAGAGTAGCCCCTGCTCACCACAACTAGAGAGAACCCACACACAGCAACAAAGACCCAATGCAGCCAAAAATAAATAAATTAAATAAATAAATTTTTTAAAAAAACAGTGATTGTGGAGGTTCTGAGCCAGGACAGCTGGGAGCAAGCCACCAGATTCCCCTTTCAAGGTACAGCTCCCTGTTGCTGTCGGCAGACCACGTATTTCTTAACATCTGAAGAAATATTAAATCGATACACTACCTAAAGGTGGCTGACAAATCAGGTGCAATGATTAACCCTATTGCCAGGGAGAAATTGAAGTCCTGAAGAGTTTTGAGAAGGAAAAGGCCATTTTCCACCAACACCCCACCCTGTATTCTGACTTCTGGGGCATCTCAGCTCACATTAAAGGCACAGTCATAAGTCCTGGTTGACTCAACCGAACCTTTGAGGTTTAAGACCCCTAGGAAAGCACAAATAGAACATAGCCTTGACCAACCTGGTGCTCCATATTAATTTTGAAAATGATTTCGGAATGCAAAGTAATCCCTTGTATCTGGGCAGTGCTTTACAGTTTCCAGAACACTTCACACCATCATGTCATTGGCTTGCCACAAAAACCCTGAGCACAGTCAAGACAGTATTCTTACACTTATCCCATAACTGAAGAAAAGGAGGCTCAGAGAGCCCTTCATAACTTGTTCTAAATTCAGATCTAAAACCTAAGGTTTCTAATTTCTATTTTACATTCCTCTTTTCCTTACTCCTCTGGGAACTTAGTACTCCTTCAAATCCACCTAAAATTTCCCGCTATCTCCTATACTACCTGATAACAATTTGTATATTCTGCCCCAAAGAACAAAGCTTTTGGTTTCTTCAGCAACTTTGTCTGCTTATATTTCTTAATGTATCAGTTTCTGTGTTAGTAATTGTATAGGTTTATGTTTTATCACTCAAATTCATTCAATCACTTCAGAAATATTTAACAGACTCTTCCATGCAGTGTGTGAGAAACTGACATTGGAAACACAAAAATAAGTAAAACAGACCCTGCCCTCACAGACCCCACAATCCAGAGCAGGGGTTGGCAAACATTTTCTGTAAGGGTCGATTAGTAAATATTTTAGGCTTGGTGGCTGTATCGTCTCTGTCACAACTACTCAACTCTTCCATTGTAGGGAGAAAGCAGCCATGGATGATAAATGGACATGTCTGGGTTCCAAGAAAACTTTATTTACAAACAATGCAGTGGGCAGGATTTGGCCCACAGGCTGCAGTGGTCTACCCCCCATCCAGAGGGAGCCTCAAGGCAGAAAAATCCAACGAGACAATATGTTAAATGTTCTAATGTCATCTGTGGGCAAATTGGTACCAACACTCCTATCTGTGGCTGGGAAATACATTTCCTAGAATCCTCTCCCCTTATGGCTCTAGGTTAAAGTTGACTATGAGGAACTCATGTGCGATCTTGAAGGCAAAAGAAAAGCAGAGGCCATTTCTTTAGGAGGTCATATGGTCAAACAAGAAGAGAAACAAATGGAGATATTTCCAAAGGGTCCTGGTGTGCCTGCCTTCTCCTCTCATTCCGCATCCAGCTCACATTCCTGGCTAGCAGCCCTGTTGTCAGACAGTTGCCCCAAGTTCACCACAAGGCACTCGATTGAACCCTGTCCAAGTGACAGATTTCTCAGACACAGCAATTTTTACATCCATTTCCATGAGCACTTCCCTTGGAGTTTCATGTCAGCAGCCAGGCACACATAGAGTCTCGGATTTTCCTGAAACTCCAACTGTCTGCCCATGCCTATGCTTCAGGCAAGCATGATTAGGGACTATTGCTCTGATGCACTAACTTCCCCCTTGCCGGCCTTCACTTCCTCAAGGCCTTCCATTTTCATGTAAGAAAAAGGTTTTCTATTAAATCCCATATCCCATGCTATGGTGTGAATATTTGCAATCTCCCAAGGAGCAGACTCTAAAACGAGGATCAGATTTAAGCACTTTATTTGGGAAGAGATCCCAGATAGCCCCAGTACGGCAATGAAAGCGGGAAGGGGAAGCAATAAATAGAAACTGTTTTGTCAAGCCACTGCCATTCTGGGTAACTGAATTTTAATCCCAAGGGGTAACTCTGGGAAACTATGCAGAACACATGCTTCAGAGTTATCCCATGTGAAAGGTGAAGGAGTGGGGGTATTTATACACGAACTCCTACCAGCCATTATTTAAAGGCTGTTGAGTGTGATGGTAAGTGAATTTCCACTGCCTTGGAGAATACCCTCAGGCCAAAAGATACAGACACTGGCAGTTGGAAACCTCACAAGTAGGCTGAAGGTTCAGGGAATGTGAGCAGGAAACTGACAGCATCTTCTGCAGTATTGTTTATTGCTGTTAAGAAGCACCTGGCAGATAGTGAGTGTTCAAATAAGTGCACATAAATGAATGAATAAATGTGAATCAGTGAATGGGAATGAAGTACTAACGTCCCGATTTCATATAGGGAACGAGGCAAGTGGAGAATATATCTGAGGCAGAATGTCACATGGGTTCACAGCCAGGCACAGCAACTAACTGCACCCCTCCTTGGCCTGCTCCTACAGGAAAATTGTTTAATGTTTTCAAAGTGCTTTAAAAGAGTCAATTTACTATACAATTGTAACAATAACAATCATCATAATAATTCTTTGTACTTAATAACACATTGGAGTCAGTGACAATAACAATTACACCATAATGAGCTTAGCTGGCAGAGGAAATCAACTTGGGTAATATTGCATGCAGACCTATTTTTTGCTTCCATTTCCATTTCTTTATTTTTGACTAGACATGTCTTTACCACAATTTTCCCAAAGGTCATATTCAGGAGATAAGGCCTGGAAAGGAGATGTAACTGCTGTCTTGTTTACACAGCATTTATTTTGGCCCACGTCATCTCTTTGCCACTGATTTTTATGTTCCAGTGTGATTACTGTCAACTCGATGGCTGTCATTTCACATTTTTCCTCCATTTAGGGAAAATACCTAACATTCCCTTAAGCTTTTACAGTTTTCAGAGCATTGTCCCTTTACAGATGCTCATGTGATCCTTGTGACAACCCTGAGAGATAGTCATCTGTAGGTGTTGCTACAGTAAAACTCTATATATTAGGGGGATAAATGGGGCCAAAAACTTCAGTTGCATAAAACATGGGATTATTATGAAATTAATGAATATATGACTGTATAGTTGTTCTTCCAGCTACCTTACGGGCAAAAAACAAAAAGATGTCCTCATTCATTATGTGAATAGCCTAGTTCCTGTGTAGGAACTAGGCTATTATAAATAACATGTGCACCAAACACTGGACTTAAAATTCCCTCCACTGGGTAGAGGAAAATCAGTCCCAATCCCAGCTACATTATACCTAGTGTAGCCAAAAAGTCCCAGGGGCATCCATTTTACTCTCAAAAATGTATTGGTAAGGATGATAAATTTTATAGTCACTAGTTTTAACTAATTTCACTTTAACACAATTAACTTTTCACAAGAGTTTTACTGTATTGTTTCCATTTGCCGATGAGAAAACTGAGACTCAGAGAAGTTAAAATGATGGACCCAAGGGCTTCCCTGGTGGCGCAGTGGTTGAGAATCCTCCTGCCGATGCAGGGGTCACGGGTTCGTGCCCTGGTCCGGGAAGATCCCACATGCCGCGGAGCAACTAAGCCCGTGAGCCATGGCCGCTAGGCCTGCGCGTCCGGAGCCTGTGCTCCGCAACGGGAGAGGCCACAGCAGTGAGAGGCCCGCATACCACAAAAAAAAAAAAAAAAAAAAAAAAAAAAAAAAAAAAAAATGATGGACCCAAGCTGACACCATCAGTATTTGCTCATAGCTAGAACCAGAAGCTCAAACTAGCTTCCTGCCTAGGAGTGTGATTTAGCTACCCCTCTGGCACACTGCCTTTCTTAGTTTAGGCTGCTATAACAAAGTACCATAGACTGTGTGGCTTATAAACAACAGAAATTTATTTCTTACAGCTCTGGAGACTGGTTTGAGATCAGGGTGCCAGCATCTTTAGTGTCCAGTGAGAGGCCTCTTCTGGGTTGCAGAGTGCCGAGTTACTGTATTCTCTCATGTCAGAAAGAAGGCTAGAGATCTGTTTGATGTCCCTTTTATAAGGGTACTAATAACATTTATGAGGGCTCCACCCTCGTGACCTAATTATCTCTGAAGGGCCTCATCACACTGGAAGTTAGGATTTCAACATATGAATTGGGGATGGGGTGGAATGAAAACATCCAGTACATAATACTGGTTTACTGTGTTGTTTCCATTTTGCAGATAAGAAAACTGAGGCTCTGAGAAGTTAAATTATGTACCCAATATTACACTACTAGTATTTGCTCACAGTTAGAACCAGAAGCCAAAACTAGTTTCCTTCCCGGAGCACTGCCTTTTAACACAGGCTGACTGTAACCATTCATCACTCAGCAAACGTCTCACCTTCACATCATCTGGCTCTAGTATCTTCTACTCTGTTCTCACATGTTCTATTTTAATATATTTACAGGGAGAGCACAGGTAGACAATTATAGTCTACATTCTCACTCAGCATTACACTACATTATCCATTGGGATTAGAGTGGCCCAAACAAGATAGAAGCTTCTTTTTTTCTCAAATAAGAGAAGTCTTGAGGCAGGAAATCCAGACTGTAATGTGGTTCCAGTCATCAGGGACCCTTTCTTCCCTTTCTCCTCCACTATCCTAGAACTTGAATTCCATCCAAAGGCATCTTGTGATCCAAGACAGCCTCTGAAGCTCCAGTTTTCATCTGTGAAGCTGGAAGCAGAAAGAAGAAGGGAGGGACAGGGGCTAAAGGGGTGTATCTCTCAGGGGAGTCCATTCCTTTAAATCAGATTTCAGAAATCTGACTCAGCACTCCACCTTTTTGGAGAGAATTTAGTCACACAGACACATCTACAATGAAGGAAGCTTAAAAATTTATTCTTTTAGCTGAGCACATTGCTGCCCCAATAAAATGAGAATCTTGTTTTCAAAGAATATGGAGAGAACCAATCAGTTATTTTCACAATAATGCTACATAAGAAACCACCCCAAAACTCAGTGACTTACAAAAACAAGCACTTTTTTCTCATATGTTTGTCTTGGGTGAACCTGGATTCACAGAGTAGTGCCTGATTCTGCTGGAAAAGTCAGAAAGCAGGAATCTGACTGTGGGATCTAAACTGGCAAAGTGAGAACAGAGGATATGGTGGAAGGGGTCTGCACTGCTGGAGTTTAGTGGAAAAGGTTACATGTCTTTAGGGTCCTGCTGGATGCTTTGGAATGGAGTCTCTCTAGAGCTTTCTTGGAAACCCACTTGGGGGCCTCCTAAGAAAGAGAAACCCCAGGGGTAGATCAAAATAAAAAAGGAGATGAGGGAATCTCACCAGAGGCCAGCAGAGTATGCAGCACCTGTATAGTTAATGGTGCAGTGCAGTCAACAGGGTTACTGCATAATTCCAGGGATTCCCATCACATCACAGTCGATGGAGTTAGCAGTACAAAACTTACATGGCCTTAAGCATAAGCCCTCACACTGTATATACCATATACATTTCTCTGAAATTTGTCCTCTCCTAATACAACAAAGATATCCTTCCATGAAAATAGGTATAGACCTTTTTCTTTTTATGAGTTGTCTAATATCCTATGATGTAGATTTACCACAATATGCTTAGTCACTCCCCCAGTAAAGGGCATTTAGCTTCCAGTTTTTTTGCTGCTATAAACACTATTGCAAGAAGCATTCTTCTTCATATATCTTTTCCCTCCTTATCTCACACCACACAAAAATAAATTCTGGATAGATAAAAACAAACAAATGAACTTAAATGTAAGAGAAAAATAAAAAGCAGTAGAAAAATATAAGATGATGCTTTTATATTTTGAGGTGTAGATAGCCTTTATAAATATAACACAAAACCATCCCCTGGATAGTTAGATTTTATAGAACTTCTGGATGGATAAACATAATACAAAGTTAAAGACAAACAGACTTGAAGCTAATGTTTGCAATGCATATCACAAACTAACAGCCAAAATACATTTATTTAAATAGCTCCTATAATTTGATTTCTAAAATGAGTGATTTAATAGAATTAGAATAAAGAAGGTGAAATGGTAATTCACAAAAGAATGGGAATACAAATGAAAAACAAGACACTTGGTCTTACTGGTGATTAAGAAAATGCAATTTAAAACAATAAAATAAATGTTTAACAACTTTTCAAAACTTAAAGTACTGGTAACATTTATTGTTGGTGAGAACTTGGAAAAATAAACATTCCCATGCTTGCTGGAAGCGGGTAGCATTAGTACAATTTTTCTGCTGAATAACTAGCACTGTCTACCAAGATATTATTTAACAACTCAGCAATTCAGTCCCGGGAATCCATCCTAAAGAAATACGCTTACATGTGCATAGAAACAGACACATACTTACATGCACAGCGTAATTATTGGAACATTTTTTGTAGAGGCAAAAAAAAAGAAAAAGAAAAAGAAATGAAACGACCTAATTGGCCATTAAGAAGGTTACTAAAATGAATGGTATAGATCTATATGGTCTAACTTGGACAAATGTCCACAATATATTTCTAGAGAAAAGAAAATAAGGCATAAAAAATATGTGAAGCTTCATTCCATTTATCTAAAAAATGTTTGTTTTTATGTGTTTGCATAACTGTAGAAAAATTCTAGAAGGCTATACGCCAAAGTTAACTTCTGCAGGAGAGGGACATTGGATTAGAAGATAGAGAACTGGTCTTTCATGTTTCATACATTCTGTTCTTTTGAATTTTTTACAAGAACCAAATATACTTTTATGATTTAAATAATAAAGATTTAAAGAAGAGAAGTGATGTGTGTTTGTGTCTTGCACTCCTTAACAGAATGAGGTTTCCTTCCCTCAGGGTAAGCAGTAGTGGCTGGTGTGGGTTGAGGGTGGATGGTGGGGAGGGAGCCTTGATGGTAGCATTTGTTGATCTCCATTGTGTAAATATCTCTACCACGTTCAATTACAAGTGACTCACAAAAATCCTGAATATTTAACATAATAGGTGTTCAATAAATCAATTTTTAAAATCAAGTGTTAAACAGAACTGAACTGCTGAGGTCCTGAATAAATTAACAAGTTAGGTCAGAAATTCCACTCTGGTGGAATGGAAGCATCCTGCTGGCTGGGCAAGTCTCAACCTACTTTGCTCACAGCACATCCATCTCTCTCCCCCAGATCGCCACTGAGAACTCACTGATCAAGTCTTCTTAGGCTGATGTGGTCTCCTTACAGTTTTGCAAGGTCAATTGATTTCACCAATTCTCTAAATGAAGCTTCACCTTTCAGAAATAGGTCAGGTGGTGGAAAGAAGTCTGCCAGGAAGGGTTCCTTATTCATTACCAGCCCGGGCACCTCCAGACAACTGAATTCTGCAGATGGTGCACAGAGGGAGAGAACCTGGGTGAACTTTCAGCCTTTACAAAAATATTGCTCCAGATGGGAAGATGGGAGAGCTGTAGTGTAGCCCCACTTCCA
Organism: Kogia breviceps; assembly: GCF_026419965.1. Lineage (NCBI taxonomy): Eukaryota > Metazoa > Chordata > Mammalia > Artiodactyla > Physeteridae > Kogia > Kogia breviceps. The sequence goes on along the minus strand of NC_081319.1, from coordinate 54,312,273 downwards.
AGTGCTTCTCTACAGTGCAGCAATTAACAAGGCACCTGGTAATTCACCCAGTTGGGAATTAAGAATTCCTGCCCTCAAACTGTGTTCACAGTCTAGTAGCAGGAGAATCAGAGCAATATCGTAGAGTCAGTGCTGTGATGGCGGCCTACTATCAGCATTTGCAGGAGCTAAGAAAGTTGCCTTCCTTCTCTTCTCATGCCAGGTTCTACCCTATACTTCAAGGGGTCTCATGTGGACACCTCACCAATGTGTCCAAACTTGATCCAGCATCACTCCCACACCAAGCAGCCACCCCCTGGTCATCCATTAGAACCAGACATGCACACCAGCTAAACCACCTGCCCTCTGGTGAAAAGAGTCTGGGAAAGGAACCCCTGCAGCACTTAGAAATAGGCAAAGGCCATTTGGGATAGGAATTTCAGGGTCCTGGCTATTCAGAGAATGATCTAGAAGCAGGGTCAGGACTCTTCACCTCACTGGGGGAGGAACACAGCCCATAAGGGGCCTGACAGGAGTCCTCAAAAGCACAGAACACAGAGCAGGGGCTCCAGTGATGGGAATAGTTGGGGCTAAAGGAACAACTAACCCACTCTTGGCCAGTCAGGGAAGGCTTCCTGGAGGAGATGAGCCTAAACTGAGATTTGATATGGGCATAAAGCTTAGCCCATCAGAGAACAGGGAGGGGATTCCAGGCACAGGAACAATGTGTAACAGGACCTTAAGAGCAGAGAATTACTCACAAGAGCTAATGGTAAATTGCTCCTGAGAGTCTGTGCCTTGTTTACCCAAATCAGAGCGATGCTGCCGCCCTTCACCCCCAAGTCCTGAGAAAAGGGATTGGCAATTTAGTGGGATCCACTCATCGAAGAGTGATTTTGCTCTCTAAATAGCTACCTGGAGCCCAAATTCTGAAGCAAGGGAGGGTGATTCTCTATTTGCCATGCTGACCAATCTTGCCATCCCAATCTAACCCATCCCAAACTCTTTCCTCTCCTCCCTCCACGCCCCCCCTCCCCCCAGTTCACTGCTCTCTCAGGAGATATACCAAGACAGACAGGACTGGAAAAGGAATTAACATCAAGGTGTAAATTGGGGTAATGAGTCAGCAGATAACCTATTTGCACTGAGTGACACACATCACTTCTCCTTAGAGCCCATTGTCCATATGAAGTCACATGTCCACAACTCACTGCAAGGGACTCTAGGAGATTTCAGTGAGCAGATAGAATGTTTGATAAGCACCACGATCTCTGCCACATGTGGCCTTGCCCGTGCATAACTGTATGACCTTGGACAAGGTACTGAAATGTTCTGTGCTTTATTATATCCTCCATGGTGAAGCAGGAATAACAATAGTCTCTGACTCCAGAACTGTGGTCCTAAGAACTGATAATATGCTTTTAAATCACAATGCCAGGAACATACTGAGCATTCAGCAAAAGTCAGTCATCGCTTTTTTTTATTACTGATTATATTATTGTGAGAAAAATGCTTTGTCTCTCTGGGTCTATGCTCCCTCATTAGGTACTGATTAGGGTAACTATTCAATTAAATGGCACAATACATAAAAAGATAGTAGCACTGTGCCCAACATACAATAAGCACTTAATAAAAGTTATTTCCCCTTAGTGTATGTAATCATAAATTGATAATTCTCATCAGATCAGGATGCAAAGGACTTATCTGTGGATTTAATAGGTTGCAATAGTATTTAAGATGCTGACCAATGGAAACGCAAATACAGAGTATTTCAAAACAGAAGTGATTTTAGAGATTTTCTATTTTCCAGAGGCACTTTAGCACCCAGAGATACAGTATATAATGTGCTATATGGTTCTGTGGACAACTTAGTTATGCTTGGAACTACATTTCCCAGAATCCCTTTTCTTAGGTGGTCTGGGTTAGAGTTGCCAAAAGTGAAGTTGTCTGAGATTTGGACATGGACATAGAGCAGCAGTCACTATCCTCTGGAAGTCAGTGTTGGTGGTAGGCATTGAGGGGCGGACACGGAGGTGCTGTTGGGTTCACTTTGTCCGTGACTTCCCTGCCATACGTCCAATTTTCCTTTCATACCACTGGTCCTGGTGAGCCGTGCTGAGCCCAGGCCCACAGCCAGGAGCTCATAAAGTGACAGTCATGGAGAGCTGACCCTCTGCGAACTTCTACATCAGCTCCCTTCGCAGCCCCACTGCAGCAGCTGGAGTGTGTCGTAGCTTCCAGATTTCCCTGAAGGTTCTGCTCATCCACCCCCCACCCCGGGCTGCTTAGTGACCTGTTATGGGCTGAATTATGTCCCTACAACATTCATTTGTGTAAGTCCTAACTCCAGGACCTCAGAATGTGACTGTATTTGGAGATGGGGCCTTTAAAGAAGTGATTAAGGTAAAATGAGGTCATATGGGTGGGCCCTAATCCAATATGACCAGTGTCCTTATAAAAAGAGGAAATTAGGACACAGAGGAAAGACCATGTGAGGACACCGGAGGAAGATGGCCATCTGCAAGCCAAAGTGAGAGGCCTTAGAAGAAACCAACCCAGATGACACCTTGATCTTGGACTTCCAAGCCTGGAATTGTGAGAAAATACATATATTATTTTAACCAGCAAGTCTACTTTGTTATGGCAGCCCTAACTAAAAAGTACATGACCTTTCTCTGATTCCTCAACTTCTATCTGTGGATCCTTATTCTTCCAGCTCTTCTCACATCTGGGTAAGGTCTAATTCTTATAATAAATTCCTTATTCTACAGTTCTCATGGTGCTTTTGTTTCCTTGATTGAACCCAGACTGATACATGTAAGGACTGAGAACATGGACTCTAGAGCCAGCCTCTTTGGACAGAAATCTCATCTAATTTTACTCTGTGTGATCTTTGGGCTATTATTTAACTTCTCTGTGTCCCAGTTGCCTTTATCTGGAAAATGGGATGATAATAGTACCTCCCCTCTGTTCCCTTGCAGAGCTGGATTAAGTGAGCTACTACAAAGAGATTTAGTACATTCCTACACACAGATAACACTCAATAAATTTTGGTTAATATTGTGATTTTGATTATTATTTGCTGCCCACCCAAGAACTAAAAGACTGATTCACAAGTATCCCTTTTCCTGCCCTTACTCCTTATATGCATGTCTACCTTCCCTCCTAGACTGTAATGTCCTGAAGAAGCGTATCATAATTTATCTTTTCTTTCCTCCTCCTGAAACTTCCATTCTCATGTAGGAAGAGGCCTATACTGTCTGGATGCTGGTCAAGTGAGAATTAGAGTTTCATTTGGTCTAAGGAGGGCTTAAGGTCTATGGAATCCAGCCTCCAAGATGGCTCTTGTGAATCTTGCCTCCTGGTACTCACACTTTGTACAGGCCCCTCCCACATTAAGTGAGGCTGACCTGTGTAACCTATAGGACATTGGGAAAATGATGAGTATGACTTCCAAGGCTAGGTCATAAAAGAAAGTGAGGCTTCTGCCACACTCTCCTGGATCATTGTAGGGGAAGCCAGCCACCATGTCATGGGGAAACTCCGGCAGCCTTATGAAGAGGCCCATATGATGGGGAAGTGACCCCTCTTCCCAACAAAAGCCCTAACTTGCCAGGCTCAACATGCCTCAACATGTGAGGCACCATCTTGGAAGCAATCCTCCAGCCCCAGTCAAGCCTTCAGAAGACCACAGTCACAGTGGAAATATTGACTGTAGTATCTCATGAAAGACCCCAACAGAGACTGTTCAGATAAGGCACCCCTAATTCCTAACCCAAAGAAATCATACGAGGTCGTAAATATTTATCGCGATTTGTTATACAGAAATAGAAAAGTAATACACCACCTAGAAGAAAACTGGCCTCAAAATATACTTTATTTCATCAACTGCAATGGTAAGAATCATTGGTATTATATATCAGGCACTAATTATCTCTTAGGTGTTATGCTGAATACTCTGCAAGCATTACCTTGTTTAATCCTTAAAACCACCTTATTTGATGAATGATAGAATTAGGTTTGTACTATTATCGGTCTCATTTTTCAAATTAAAAAAAAATGAGGCCTAAAAAGGCAACCAACTTCCTCAAAAATCAACAAGCTAGTTGGCGATGCAGACTCACTGCACAAGTCCAGACCCCCAGTGTTAGGTTCTCTTCACAGATACCCTATTACGTCTGTTTGGCAGAGCTCACCAAGATCTCATACAGGGTATTGGTTTCCTTAAAACTCAGGGGAATGAAACCCCTGGGCTGTGAACACCCCCCTCCCCCTCCCTCAAGCACCTCCAGACCTGAATAACAAATGCAAGCTCTCCACTTCCTACTGTCCAGTGCAGCCATCACTGGAGGTGGGAAGGCAACTAACTTGTGTTGTTAACACATTCTCTAACACCATACACAAAAATAAACTCAAAATGGATTAAAGACCTAAATGTAAGACTGGATACTATAAAACTCTTAGAGGAAAACATAGGCAGAACACTCTTTGACATAAATCACAGCAATATCTTTTTAGATCCACCTCCTAGGGCAATGAAAATAAAAACAAAAATAAACAAATGGGACATAATTAAACGTAAAAGCTTTTGCACAGCAAAGGAAACCGTAAAAAAAACAAAAAGATAACCCACAAAGTGGGAGAAAATATTTACAAACAAAGTGACCAACAAGGGATTAATCTCCAAAATATACAAACAGCTTATATAGCTTAATATAAAAACAAAACCCAATCAAAAAATGGGTAGAATACCTAAAAAGACATTTCTCCAAAGAAGGCACACAGATGGCCAACAGACACATGAAAAGATGCTCAATACCGGTAATTATTAGAGAAATGCAAATCAAAACTACAATGAGTTATCACCTCCCACCAGTCAGAATGGCCATCATCAAAAAATCTACAAACAATAAGTGCTGGAGAGGGTGTGGAGAAAAGGGAACCCTCCTACACTGTCGGTGGGAATGTAAATTGGGACAGCCATTAAGGAGAAAAGTATGGAGGTTCCTTAAAAAATGAAAAATAGAACTCCCATGTGATCCAGCAATCCCACTCTTGAGCATATATCTGGAGAAAACCATAATTTGAAAAGATATATGCACCCCAATGTTCACTGCAGCACTATTTACAACAGCCAAGACATGGAAACCACCTAAATGTTGTTCATCAACAGAGGAATGGATAAAGAAGATGTGGCACATATATACAATGGAATCTCAGCCATAAAAAAGAATGAAATAATGTCATTTGCAGCAACATGGATGGATCCAGAGATGATCATATTAAGTGAAGTAAGTCAGACAAAGACAGAGAAATATATATCACATGTGGAACCTAAAAAAAGGATACAAATAAACTTATTTATAAAACAGAAACGGACTTACAGACTTCGAAAACAAACTTATGGTTACCAAAGGGGAAAGATGGGGGGAGGGATAAATTAGGAGACTGGGATTGACATACACACACAACTATATATAAAATAGATAACCAACAGGGACCTACTGCATAGCACAGGGAACTCTACTCAGTATTCTATACTAACCTATTTAGGAAAAGAATGTAAAAAAGAATGGATATATGTATTGATATATATATAACTGAATAACTTTATACCTGAAACTAACACAACATTGTAAATCAACTATACTCTAATATAAAATAGAAATTAAAAAAAAAACATGCCCTTAGGTAACTGCAATTGAACTGTCCACATTCCTTCCCTGCCCCTGCACTCTGATTTCCCTCCTGGCTTACTCAGTTTTTTTTCCTGCTGGGGGAGGGGCTAGAGGATGCTTTAATAGCAATTTCACACTTCATTCTGAAAACCTGTCCTGCTCCTCAGTGAAGGATATAGCAAAGAAAATAATTAGCTCAAAAGATTATAAATCTTATTATGAGAACCAGTTGCTTTCAGTTTTTAGAGCAACTTATGTTCTCTTTGGCCCTTTCTATGTGTAAGCACTTGGTCTGGCTTGGATTTCTTGCTGGTGTAGTTTTTGCTTGCTTAAACAATTCCATTTTCCATGTATCATAAGCCAATGACTTCCTATTAGTAAACTTCCTCAACCACAAAATGTCTACTTAATCAAGATGCATTCTCACAGCATGGTGCCTAAGTCCTATAGTACATCATATAGGAGAGTGGAGACCTTTTTAGAATTCTACTTAATTTGCTAGGAGACTAACAAATCTTTGTTGTTTTCTCTCAAATTATAAATTCAATACAGAGTTGGTTGACATACAACTATTTCATAAGTCCTGCCAACTAATGTCACTTGACATCTAGTTCTGCAAGGATTGAGTCCTTAGCTACAGCAGACCCTGATCTACAACACACCCTGAGAGGAGTTCAGGATGGAGGTCACGATGAGGCACTCTGTGCGCTGGGAAAACCGGCAGAACAGGCCTTCAGATAGTCAGATATTTTCAGGAGAAAATGTTATGAACCCCAATTCTTGCATCTTCCCATACTGAGAAAAGCACTGAGGGACTCCCCTGGTGGTGAAGTGGTTAAGAATCCACCTACAAATGCAAGGCTCACGGGTTCAAGCCCTGGTCCAGGAAGATCCCACATGCCACGGAGCAACTAAGCCCATGCGCCATAACTACTGAGCCCGCGCTCTAGAGCCCATGAGCCACAACTACTGAAGCCCGCGCGCCTAGAGCCCATGCTCCACAACAAGAGAAGCCACCACAATGAGAAGCCCACACGCTGCAACAAAAAGTAACCCCCGCTCACTGCAACTAGAGAAAGCCCGAGCACAGCAACGAAGACCCAACTCAGCCAAAAATAATAAATAAATTTTAAAAAAAGAAAGAAAAGCACTGAAACTACTAACTAAGACACCTGTTCCGTATGACCAGCAGCAACCTTCTACCAAGATGTGTGGTTGTTTGCACATACCCCTTCACCAAAATCACATATATACTGACACCCCCCCCACCCCACCCTCAGAACAGTTCCTCAGAGCTATCTGAGAGGCTGACTTCTGGACTATAGTCCTTAGTAAGACAATGAATAAACTTGACTCACAGCTTCTACATGGTGTGTTTTTTTTTTTTCACTCAACAACACTTAATACATAAAATGGAACTTCCCCAATCTCCTGCCCTACAGATTATCACTGTAAACAAACCAGAGTATATACATTCAACTTTGTTTTTCTACACATATGCTAGAATATTTTATTTTCATTTTCTTCTTTAAAAAACAAAAATTATACATACTGCTCTCTCATTTACTTTTTCTCTTGGCAGTATCTCTTGGAAATATTACATCTTAGAAAGATGTTTTTACATTAGTATTGATGGGCTTGGGGGCAGGCCACCCCAAGATGTGCTACTCTGACAAATGGATTATTTTGAGCTGAAAACAATCAAGGCCCAAAAGACTCAGGAAGAACCTTTGAATTTCCCCCTTACTGCCGAAAAGAATTTAAAATAGGAGGCTTGTCCCAGAAGTGGCTATCATCATAGTTAACTACAGTGAAGTATTAAGTGTTATAGAAAAGGAGGAATCTAGCAAAGCCCATTTGACCAAAGTCCTCTCTGTGTCCCGCTTTTTGGATGAGCCAGCAACATTTGTTTACCAAACATTAACTCTTTACCTTCCTGTGAATTACCTTACTTCCCTCTGAAGTCTCAGACCCCTATTTCTCCTCTTTAGTCCAGAATAATATATATACACCTCATCTTGCCTGACTGTCTTTGCAATTTTTCATTCTTATGTGAATTCTCCGTGCACATAATAAATTTGATTTTTTTTCCTGTTCATCTGCCTTATGTCATGTTCAATTGCCAGCCAAAAGAGCTAAGAGAGGAAGGAGGGAGATATTCCCCTCCCCAGAAGTATGCATAGATTCTCATTCTTGTGAACAGTTACTGATATACCATAATATGATTAATTAGTCTCATATTCAAGGACATTTGGGTTGCTCTCTTTCTTTTCCAATGGCAATCTATGTGGAAATGACCATTCTTATACATGTGTCTTACACATTCATAGGAGTGTTTTTAGAGGATAAATTCCTATAAAGGGAAATTTTGAGATAGGATTTGTGAGCGGTACCAGTTTACATTGCCACCAACAGCGCCTGAAGCTGCCTGTTCCTCTATACTTCATCAATATTGGACATTATCCTTTATTCTTTCCTCTTTGCATTATGCCTGACTCATTATAATCAACACTGGTGAGAATAACAAGAGTTTCTTTTCCTCCTTTACAGGTGGATTGAAAAGGAAATTCCCTAAGTGGTAAATAGGAGATTAAGTTTGCCCAGAAGTAATTAGCATTTATACAGTACTCATTCTCAGAACTAATTCCCATTTACTCACACAAACAGGAATTTACATTGGGGAGAATTTTGCATGCCCTTCCTCGGAGCTTGCGTTCTGCTCTTCTTGGCCTAACCTGGTGACCTAGAACCAGGAGGTTCCCTGAAGATGGATTAAATTGGGGGTGTTTAAGGATCACTTAGAAAAAAATGGAGCTTTCTAGCCCTCCTATTTCCCATTTTGATTCAGGAAGCCCTGGGTGGGACATTTTTGTGCCTTTTGAAGTGGGAAAAGCTGAGGTAATCATCCTGCTAAGTTTGGCACACTAACATTACTGCTCCACATAGGGCCACTTCCTTGTTTTGTTCAGTGACTCTCTTTCATCCCCATGCCCATCTCCAACTCCCCTACCCTCTACAAGCAACCATTCCAATGTATTGGATATATTTTCTAGAATTTTATAGTATCTTTGGGAAATACGTAGTTTGGTTTTATGTGAATGTATATATTAATTATATATAAATACCTATTAGATAAAAATAATATTTTATATATGTACAATAAAAAAAAGAATTAAGTTGTGACATATATTTTTGTGTTTCTTGCTTTTACCCTCAGCACTCTATTTTAAGATCTACCCCGACAGCTGTGGGTGCGACCCACAGAACTTCTCACTCCTAACTGCAGATTGATACCCTCCTGCACCACCATCACCTTCTGCTTAGGCATTCCCCCAGCGATGGACAGGGAGGTTGTCTCCAACTCCACCTGCTGCTACTGCAAACCAGGCTGCAGTGATCAACTATATATATATATATATAAGTCCTGAGTGGGAATTTCTCTGGGTTTTATGCCCAGGAATTTGATTGTTAGGATTGGGCAGTTGTTTTTCTTTAACTTCTTATGAGAGTTTTCAAAAGTACAGAAAATGATATAATGAGCCTCCATATGCCCATCTGCCTGAATTTTGAATTATCACTATTTCACTGTACTTTAACTCTCCTTTCTTTTATTGGAGTATTTTAGAGAAAATCCGTGACATTGTGCCATTTTACTCTAAATATTTCCATATGCACTTCTAACACTTAACATATTTTACATAACCCCAATGTCAATATCACATCTAAAATATTAAAAATGTTTCCTTGATATCATCTTCTTTAAAGTTTTTAAAGCTTTATTCAGGAGTAACTGACAAATAAAATTGTATGTATTTAGAGTTAAAACGTGATAGTTTGCTATATATATATATATATATATATATACATACATATATATATGCATTGTGAAATAATTATCAAATTAAATTAATTATCACGACCATCACCTCATATAGCTAACTCTGTTGAAGTAGTTCTTCCTTACCTGTAGGTTTATTTTTTTTAGCTTTATTGAGGTATAACTGATAAATAAAGTTGTAATATATTTAAGTGTACAATGTGATGATTTGACACAAGTTTACACTAAAAAGAGTCCCACCACCAAGTTAATTAACACATCTGTTACCTCACATGTTTACTTTTTTTCTTTTTGGTGAGAATACTTAAGTTCTACTTTCTTTTCAAATTTCAACTATACACTACAGTGCTATGTCAACTATGGTCACCATGTTATACATTAGATCTTCAGACCTTATTCATCTTATAACTGAAAGTTTGCAGTACAACTTACCCACTTTTCCCTATTTTCTACAACCTCCAGTCCCTAGAAACCACCATTCTGCTCTGTTTCTGAGTTCTACCTTTTTTAAAAAAATTTTTGAGTCCACATAGGATACCAAGCAGGGCTCTGTGGGGCTCCTGGACACAAAGACTTTCTGTGTCCCCCATTTCTTGGATTACAGGAAATAGCCTTCATTCAGCCTCAGTAACCTTCCCTGAGTTCCAATGGGCAGATTCAAGCAGTTGTTAATTAGGGAAGGGAGGGGATGCAAGACAAGGCAGAAACAAACAGTCAAGAGAAACAATAGTGCAGCCTTGGGGCAAGGTTCTGGTTCCCCATCAAGGATACACACAACAATATCTTTGAGCTGATTTGCAGATAGTGAAACCCCCTCCAAATGGGAGAAGTCAAGGATTAAATGGTATGCTACCCACAAGCACACAGACCCCAGACCAGCTGGAACCTGAAGGTTGATGATGCTGACTCCTATTTACCTCACCACCAACCCATGAGAAGAATGTCCACGAGCTGATCACACCCTCTTTGAACAATTACTATAAAACTTCTCACTATCCTCGCCAACTGGGGACACAGTTTTTTGAGGCAGGAGCCCACTGTGTCCCCCTTTGTCTGGCAAAGCAATAAAGCTATCCTTTTCTACTTCACTCAAAACTCTGTCTCTGAGATTCGATTAGGTACTGGTGTACAGAGAAGCTGAGCTTTTGTCATCAATTTTGGCACCCAACGTGGGGCCACTTGGGATGGTCCCAGGTAGGGGGGGGTCCCTTGGCTTGATAGGACGCTCCGAGGTTTTCTCCACACCAGCCTCTTTCAAGAGAGCGGAGGGTTGGAGAACTCCTTTAGAGGCCAGATCACCTGGGACCCTTGCCTGGAAAGGCCAAGCCCCAGTCATACCCTGTCCGCCATCCTGGCAGCTGGAACTCTGAGGCAGGAGTAGACGGCCGAAGAGGGACCACCCTAGCAGCTGCCAAGGCTGTCTTTGCCTAGAGGACATTCCTCTCTTCCTCCTGCCTGCACTTCCCTGGACTCCCTACTTCGAGGAATTATTTGGGGGAAGCAGAAAAGTAGTATTCGGGATGCCACAACACCTCTGCAGGCATTTTGGTAAGCACCCTGGTGTGCACACTGAGGTTGCTCAACTTGGTCCATTTGGGGAACCTCTGGTTCCCGTTCAGGGATTTTTCCATTAGGAAGATCCCATTTGTAAGGCACCGCTTGGACCAAGGCCACTGGCTTAGTGGGTGTTGGAAGTCAGTTTGAGCCTTGGGCTGTTTGTTTTTTTGTCTGTGTGTGGCTTCTGTTTGGCTGGCAAGGATTCTGGTTTTGCTTTCCATTTTGTGCGCATGGCTGTTTAATTCAGCATCACATATAAATGATACTATACAGTATTTGCCTTTCTCTGTCTAGACTATTTCACTGAGCACAATGCCCTCAAGGTTCATCCATGTTGTCACAAATGGCAGGATTTCCTTCTTTCTCATGGCTGAATAATACTGATTGACTATATCTACCACATTATCTTTATTCAGTTCATCCAATGATGAACATGTTGGTTGTTTTCAACACCCTGGCTATTGTGCATAATGCTGCAATGAACATGGGAGTACAGACACTTCTTTGACCTCTGACATACTGATTTCAATTCCTTTGGATATATACCTAGAAGTGGAATTGCTGGATCATATGGTAGTTCTATTTGATTTTTTGAGAGTCCTCCATACTGTTTTCCATAGTGGCTACACCAACAGTGTACAAGGGTTCCCTTTTCTCCACATCCTTGCCAGCATTTATCTCTCATCTTTTTGATAATAGACATCTTAACAGGTGTAAAGTGATAATGAGGAAATTGGACACCCAGGTCAGGGTATTATGTGGAAGAAAGAGGAGAAAAGACCAAAGCGACAAAGAGGTGGCCAGAGATATATTCTGCTGCTTCCCAAGTTTGCCTTGATCCAGTTTCGCTGGAATATACTTTGTACCATGAACAATTAAGGTTAAAGTATATTATTATATTCAAACTGAGTGTCTGGCCTCAAAGGAGCTTTGTATATAAAAATAAAAATAAGATAAGTACATATTGGAAATTTTCCAGCATCAACATAGATAAGAAAAATACAGCAACAAGGAATATTGTTCTAAATCACCTCTCACAACTTTTAATAATTTATCTTTTTTAATTTTTGAGGTCTGAAGTAGCATAAGTATAAAGTTGAATGCTGTCTCTACTCTTTACTGTGTGATCTTGGATAAGTCACTTTAACTGATTCCCAACTTGCTCATCTATAAAATCTGAGTGATAATACCTATTTCTCATGATTGTTGTTTAGGGATTCACTTATTCCTCTAAGAAACATTAATTCAGTGCTGAATGGAATCAGAATATACCACTCCAGAATATGCCACTTTGGCATATGGATCATTTTGAGCTCAAGACAATTGAGAACAGATGCAGAAAAAAACCTTCTCAGAGCTTCCCTTGTCTGACTAAAAGCAGAAACTTCTGAGAAATTAGAACTGCCATAAATTGCCTCTCCAGGGGAGTTGTATGGCCATAAAGAAGATGAGAAATTGAGCACCAAGATGAATCTGCTGTAACAAATGTTACTAAAATAAATCTTATCTTCCATTAGTTTCCCCATACGTAAATACATTCCCATAATTTATCACTCCTGGAAGCCCAAACTTCCCCTTCCCCTTGTCTTGTCACTTCTCCACAATTTATCACCTTTTGTTAAAATGGAATATAAGCTTCTAATCTAACCACTTCTTTGGTTTTTCATTTCTTTTTTTGTGGAACCCTGTGCACATATTGTAACATTGAATAAAATGTGTATGCTTTTTCTCCTGTTAAGCTGTCTTTTGTAAGTTTAATTTGCAAGCCTCAGTCACTTAACCTGAGAGAGCAGAGGAAAAGTTTTTTCCTTCTCTACAATAACTGTACTATAACTGAATGTCAGATACTGGTAGGGACTCGGGATACAGGATGAATCCGGTTATATTTCCTTCCTTTCAGGAACGGATCTGTTGAATACAGAATTGCTTGGACTGAGTCTTAAAAGATGATTCAAAATTCAGTGGACAGAAATCAGGGGCTGGGGTAGAGGGCCATCCCATGTGGAGGGTTCTGCTTAACCAAAGACTGACATAAGAAGCAGACATGAGCATTAAATGAGCTAATAGTACCTGACAGTACTCAAGAGGTGTTCAATAAATGTTCATTTTCATCTTTTCTGCATCCTTCTCTGGCAATAACCCAACTGATGCCATAGGTATTCATTTTAAAAATTAAAGAAGTGCTATAAGTGCTTAGCTACTCCAAGCTCGGTCTGTGGACCAGAAGCCTTGGTATCACCTGGGAGCAGGTTAAGAATGTAGCATCTCAGGTCCCAGCCCAGACCTGCTGTGTCACAATCTACCTTTTAACTAGATCCCCAGATGATCTGTATGCACATTAAGGTTTGGGAAGCACTGACAGGGGATAAGGGAAGGGAATAATTGTACTGACAGATGAAAGGGAGATTCCAGAAAGCAGAGAACTTCAAGAAATGCTCCTCAAATGCAATGGCTGCAACAGCATCAGGTGAGGGTAGGGTCTGCAAGTGATCTGGGACGGTTGATACTTCCAGGCATCCTTCATCTCAAGCAATGTCCCCTTCCACTAAGTAGCCCATTCTCACCCTTTCGGTCCTATTCTCAACCTGTCTCCCTCTTCTGACAATGTCTTCTTGCAATTTAGGAAGCACAGCTTAGATGCAAATAACGAAAGGCTCAAATAATGCCAGGCCTTCTTTAAACAAGATCAGTCAGCCCTCACCAGCAGCTGAGAAGTGTGAAATGAAATTCCCTAGTTGAGACAGCCAGATTCTTTTTGCCACTTCTAAGCACCATGGCAGCTTAGAACAAGCAGAGCTGAGTTCCAGTTTTCATGCAAGGAAACTGCTAGGACTTACAGCCTGAGAGGGTTTGAGTGAGGCGGAAGGAAACAGACAGAGGTAGACTTCACTTGCCACAGGGTTAAGGCAATGCAAGGAATTGGTACCTACCCAGCCCTGGGCTTGGCAAATGTCCATTGGTTCTAGACCAGATCTCTGTCTCTTTTTACTGTATTCCACTCTTCCCCACCCCTCATTTGTACTAGTTAACAATTAGGTAAATAATTAGACAGATAAAGTTGGCGAGAAAATAACTTATTTTCTCACTTATGTTTAATAATTAGGGGCGTGCAAATTAAACACAAGAGACACATTAACCCAAGAAAAGACAAAGATTATTCACACAAGTACATGGGAGCTTACAGAAAATGTGGCTCAATGAAGAAGTTAGAATTTGGGGCTTATACACTGTCTTACCAGGAGAAGAGGAGGGGGAGAAGGGGCACTTAGGAGAAAATGAATGACTTTATGGAAAGAGAACCAGTACTCTAGGAGAGTAGATGGGGAGGTATGATGGTTTCATAACAATGTTTGGTTTTGCAGTTTCTCATCCCAATGCCAGCTTCTCATTTTCCCCAGTACAGGAAACCTCCTTAGAAGGGGGATTTATGGCAATTGAATTCTTTTGGAAAATTCTACTTTTAGGCAAATAAAGGGGAGTGGGGTTCAGACAGACCCTCCTCTGCATCTGTTGATTCTCAAATGTCCGTCTTCAGCTCAAAATCATTTTATGCCACATTTGGCACAATTTCCTTCAGTAATTAGGAAAATAAAGGGATATAAAGAAAAACACACATGCTATTTCTGTATCACACGCAGGTGCTCACACACATATCACCAACTGGAAATAACTGCTAACCTTTTATTATGATTTGTTTTTTAATGTCCTTTCTTTTCACTTTTTGGCACAGGGTTGGGATCACGCTATATACAGTATACCGTTTTGCTTGCTTTTTCTACTTCACATTTTCAGCTTAGTATTGGAGAAGTGTATACAAGAAAAACTTTAAAATTTAATTTAAAAATTATGAAATCTTTCAAATGTAAAGTTCAGAAAATAATAGAACAACCATTCATGAATCTACCACCAGGATTTAAGAGACATGACTACTTTGCTATATTTGCTTTGGATTACTCTGGAAAAAATGTCACAAATGCACTTAATGTCTCCTGCCAAACCCTACCACACCCACACCTTTCCAGAGGTCACCACCATCCTGAGACTGGTATGTTCCATCCTCAGGCTTATTTTTAACTGCTGCCAATAAAATATATCCATGTTTCTTGGAGTTTTAAATTTCACACAAATGGTATTATGTTTCGAAAAGTTATCCTTTTGCAATTTGCTTTCTATCAGTCAATATTAGGTCACCTTGATGAAGATGTTCTTTTTTCCACTTAATTATACTAATGGAAAACGGGTACCCATTGTTCTGTTAGAAAATGTTTCAGTTTTGCAAAGGCCCAGAGCTTAGAGCTGATGGCAGAGGGAGCTAGATGGTACCTCCTTTCCATGCCTTTTTGAATCTATTCATTGTCGGGGGACTCAAAGAGCATTCTGGGAGAAATGCGAGCAAGCTCAAGGCCCCCTTCCTGTTAAGTGTCAAGGTGTATAGACACATTGAATATGGCACTGGCAGAGATCAGGTGGCAGGAACAATCAACAGAGAATTCTGAAGTACTCATCATAACCATGGGGAATCTAAACTGAGACTCAGATTCCAAAGCAAGCCTATTTATAGGCATAGACTAGAGAATATCTGGTTATGAACACTTTGTGTGAGGATGTGGGGCCCAAACTTCACCCGATCTAGCTGCCCTGGCTCATGGGCAGGAAAAGGAGGAGGGGCTGGGGCAGGTGGGGCTGTTTGTGCATACACATGGCAAGAACCAGTCCTGCGAGCAAATTTGTTTGATTGCCCTGTACAGTGGTGACTCTATAATGCAGAGACCTTGTCTCCTGTGGCCAGATGCACAGTATGTGATGGGCTGCAGCAGACACCACCTCAAAGGGCAGCTGAGAGCAGTGTTAGAGGCAGATGTGCTAGAATTTCTGCTTTTCCTCTGCAAAGTGGTGGTGCTGAGCGTTTGCTGACCTTGGACTTGCCTAGGGAATGAGATCTGAGATAGTGAAGGATGGACTTTTCTTAATCAGATCCCACTGGTTCTGTGCCAATAGATTTAACATTTAATGAAACGTGACCCATCTACACATTCTCCAGAAACCATGTGCAAGCATGGTCATAGCAGCACTGTTCCCATCAACCCCAACTGAAATCACTGCCACACCCTTCAAGAGTAAATAGGTCAATAAATGGCTAACAATTTACATGATAAAATTTTCTACACCCATGGGAATGAGCAATCCACAGTAAAGATGAACCTCACAAATACAATGCTGAATAAAAGAGACCATATACAAAGGAGCACAAATTGTAAGATTCCATTTATATGAAGTTCAAAAACAGGCAAAATTAATCTGTGCTGTTATAAGTTGGATTGTGGTTGCTCTTGGCATGGGGTAATGAGTGAAAGCGAACCAAAGTGGACTTCTGGGGCCCTGGTGATGTTCTGTTTCTTGATTTGGGTACTAGTTAAAAGGGTGCCTTTCAGTTTGTGAAAATTCCTCAAGATTTACGCTTATGCCCAATTTTCTGTATGTATATCATAATTTCAAGGGGTTTTTAAAAAGCGATTTTATTTTTTTCTTCAAGCTGATGAAGTGAGGCTTACACATGGATGATTATCAAAGCCTTAACTTTATCATTCACATCCCATGGCCACTGGTTGAAGGTCAAGATACACTTTCATCCCTCTACCTGAAACAGCCCAGTCTAATGATCTAGCCATCTTCCAAGTGTCCTCCCAAAGACAACGTTGTGCCCTGACTCCTTCTCCACACCCTCCTCCAGCCTTCTCTGCACTTCTATGAGAAAATGCTAGAAATCTGTGAAAAGAGAAGAGGGAAGAGTTCTCAATCCCCAGGACAGGACTATGGGGATAAATTGATGATTGGAGGGCAGATGGTGCCCACCACGCAAACATTCGCAGGAGAGGGGAGGCCCAGCTCCGACCTTGCAGCATCTATATTTACCAACCTAAGATTTGCCTCATTCAAGTCTCAGTGAGCATTTTAAGACCTCGTGTTGTCACTCACAAGAGAGAAGCATCAAACGAGGAATCCTCTCAGTCTGAAGGCCTTGCTTGCCACTGGACACTGTAAGCTCCAGGCAGGCTTTCAATTTTCTGCATTTTAACCCTGATTCTTGCCTCTAACGTCCCTCCTTGTGTGGTTTTTTTTAGGCAGTGTCTTTAGATCACTTAATTCTGTTTCAAACATTTGCCTCTGTCATACCAACAAGTCTGAATTTGCCTATTAGATTCCTGTTGGCTAAATCCCTTTCCTGTCAATCCCTCACTAAAAGATTGCAGTACAAGTTGAAGGGATTCCCCTGAATGTATAGGGAGATATTTCCTTCCATGTGAGCCGTCTGTCCAGTGGCAGTGCCGCCTCTTCCAGGTGGTTTATGGACTTCGAAACTTTCTAAATGTAAAATGTACTGAGATCCAAAGATGACACATTACTGGAAAAGCTAAGCCCTAGTAATTCCCTTTGTTCTTTGTATGGCATCTCCATTATTACATTGTTCCCATACAGCACCTGACATATTAACACGTTCTCAATACATGAGGAGGAAGGAAGGAGAAAGATGAAAGAGGAATATGAGACGATTATCTTATTATAGTCCAGAGGTCTTTTAGTCGTTTTTCACATTTCAAAATCAACTAGTTTAGGGCTTCCCTGGTGGCGCAGTGGTTGAGAGTCCGCCTGCCGATGCAGGGGACACGGGTTCGTGCCCCGGTCCGGGAAGATCCCACATGCCGCGGAGCGGCTGGGCCCGTGAGCCATGGCTGCTAAGCCTGCGTGTCCGGAGCCTGTGCTCCGCAACGGGAGAGGCCACAACAGTGAGAGGCCCACGTACCGCATAAAAAAAAAAAAAAAGTCAACTAGTTTGGCAAGATACACTGTCAAATAATTATTCTAAGGTTTAAAAAAAGCTGTAAAACCCTGTATACTGTCACCTCTTCTTGGATATTCATAATGCACACAAGAATACTAAAGTTGCTGGAAGTTCTACAACAGAGAAACATATCTGATTTGGGTTTCTGCAGAGTATTCCATGGAATCCTTTTGGGATCATCTGTTAGATCTTTTAGTATCATCCAGCCACATCCTACAGGACCAGTGTTCTTCAGAGCATCCTCCGGCAAATGCACCTTTAACTCAACCAGATGTGATTCAAAGACTGTCAGTATGAATTGTTCTCATGCAAAGAGTTTCTGAACCTGTAGTTATCAGCACCATGAACTCCTGAGGCTGCACCAGAGGCACTCTGATTAAACACCTGCTCGTGTGAAGGCAAGAACACATGACTCTATTGTACTACACATACTGTGCATTCTACACAGACTCTGAGCCTGAGTTGGAAGGAGGCGATTGAGTCTCAGGGGTTTCAGATACAGTAACTGTAGGCAGTATGGCTGTAACAACCAGGTGAGAAACGGCACACTCTGGAGGTCATTACAAATGAGTCAGATGACTGAAAGACAGATTTATATGTGTCACCTAATCCTGGCATTCAGTTATATTCTGTGTGGTTAATTTCAGGCATCAAAACAAAGCATTGATTACCTCTCCAAATTCAATTGCAGACAGCCATGCTTAACAAGGGGGAAGAAAGCAAGTGTCTATTGAGACCAAAGTTTGCAGATGTCAATCAGCCAATGATAAAAGCAATCAGATCCTGTCCTGAATGGAAAATAATGGAAAGTTGGTCTAGTTGTCTCACGCAGACATATTTTTTTTTTTTTGTCACCAGATGGATACTCTACCAATAATTTCAGTGTGGGGATGCACTGACATCTAGTGGACAAACAGGTGGTTGACAGTTTGGCCATAAATAGTACTGTAGGAACTAGTAAACTACATAGTAATGGTAGTTGAGAAAATTTAGTTCAAATAAAATTTAAAGTAGGAATATAGATTTTCTTTTTTACCATGGTTGAAGCCAGTTAATTAAATTTGTATGGAAATTAATATTACATTTTGAAGACTTTTTCCTATTAACAATACCACCCCTCTGTCTTGTGAAATACTGGTGCATGGTTGTATGTCTACCAGAATTAACAAGTTTACACATAGGTAAAGACAGGTAACAGAACACCAGAGATACCCAAAAGAAGGCATGAAGTGCTGTCCCTTTTGTTTTTGGAAAAGAAATATTTTATCTAATTATCAAACACAGGTGAGTTAGTAGGTTCCAGCCACCTTCCAGTAAGGAATTTGAGAATTTTAGAAGTTTGGTCAAAAAACTGCAAAGCTTGTGGTTGAGAGTCTGCCTGCCGATGCAGGGGACGCGGGTTCGTGCCCCGGTCCGGGAGGATCCCACGTGCCGCGGAGCGGCTGGGCCGGTGAGCCGTGGCCGCTGGGCCTGCGCGTCCGGAGCCTGTGCTCCGCAACGGGAGAGGCCGCGACAGTGAGAGGCCCGCGTAGCGCAAAAAAAAAAAAAAAAAAAAAACTGCAAAGCTTATAGGACATTCCATCCAAAAACAACAGAATACACATTTTTCTCAAGTGCTCATGGAACATTCTCCATGATTGATCATATATTGGGTCACAAATCTAGCCTTGGCAAATTTAAGAAAATTGAAATCGTATCAAGTATCTTTTCCGACCACAACGCTATGAGACTAGATATCAATTATAGGAAAAGATCTGTAAAAAATACAAACACATGGAGGCTAAACAATACACTACTTAATAACGAAGTGATCACTGAAGAAATCAAAGAGGAAATCAAAAAATACTTAGAAACAAATGACAATGGAGACACAACGACCCAAAACCTATGGGATACAGCAAAAGCAGTTCTAAGAGGCAAGTTTATAGCAATACAATCATACCTTAAGAAACAGGAAACATCTCGAATAAACAACCTAACTTTGCACTTAAAGCAATTAGAGAAAGAAGAACAAAAAACCCCCAAACTTAGCAGAAGGAAAGAAATCATAAAGATCAGATCAGAAATAAATGAAAAAGAAGTGAAGGAAACAATAGCAAAGATCAATAAAACTAAAAGCTGGTTCTTTGAGAAGATAAATAAAATTGATAAACCATTAGCCAGACTCATCAAGAATAAAAGGGAGAAGACTCAAATCAATAGAATTAGAAATGAAAAAGGAGATGTAACAACTGACACTGCAGAAATACAAAAGATTATTAGAGATTACTACAAGCAACTGTATGCCAATAAAATGGACAACCTGGAAGAAATGGACAAATTCTTAGAAATGCACAACCTGCCGAGACAGAACCAGAAAGAAATAGAAAATTTGAACAGACCAATCACAAGCACTGAAATTGAAACTGTGATTAAAAATCTTCCAGCAAACAAAAGCCCAGGACCAGATGGCTTCACAGGCAAATTCTATCAAACATTTAGAGAAGAGCTAACACCTATCCTTCTCAAACTCTTCCAACAGATAGCAGAGGGAGGAACACTCCCAAACTCATTCTATGAGGCCAACATCACCCTGATACCAAAACCAGACAAAGACGTCACAAAGAAAGAAAACTACAGGCCAATATCACTGATGAACAGAGATGCAAAAATCCTCAACAAAATATTAGCAAACAGAATCCAACAGCACATTAAAAGGATCATACACCATGATCAAGTGGGGTTTATCCCAGGAATGCAAGGATTCTTCAATATACGCAAATCGATCAACGTGATACACCATATCAACAAACTGAAGGAGAAAAACCATATGATCATCTCAATAGATGCAGAGAAAGCTTTTGACAAAATTCAACACTCATTTATGATAAAAACCTTGCAGAAAGTAGGCATAGAGGGAACTTTCCTCAACATAATAAAGGCCATATATGACAAACCCACAGCTAGCATCGTTCTCAATGGTGAAAAACTGAAACCATTTCCACTAAGATCAGGAACAAGACAAGGTTGCCCACTCTCACCACTCTTATTCAACCTAGTTTTGGAAGTTCTAGCCACAGCAATCAGAGAAAATAAAGAAATAAAAGGAATCCAAATAGGAAAAGAAGAAGTAAAGCTGTCACTGTTTGCAGATGACATGATACTATACATAGAGAATACTAAGGATGCTACCAGAAAACTACTAGAGCTAATCAATGAATTTGGTAAAGTTGCAGGATACAAAATTAATGCACAGAAATCTCTGGCATTCTTATACATTAATGATGAAAAATCTGAGAGTGAAATTAAGAAAACACTACCATTTACCACTGCAACAAAAAGAATAAAATATCTAGGAATAAACCTACCTAAGGAGACAAAAGACTTGTATGCAGAAAACTATAAGACACTGATGAAAGAAATTAAAGATGATACAAATAGGTGGAGAAATATACCATGTTCTTGGATTGGAAGAATCAACATTGTGAAAATGACTATACTACCCAAAGCAATCTACCGATTCAATGCAATCCCTATCAAATTACCACTGGCATTTTTTACAGAACTAGAACAAAAAATTTCACAATTTGTATGGAAACACAAAAGACCCCGAATAGCCAAAGCAATCTTGAGAACGAGAAATGGAGCTGGAGGAATTAGGCTCCCTGACTTCAGACTCTACTACAAGGCTACAGTAATCAAGACAATATGGTACTGGCACAAAAACAGAAATATAGATCAATGGAACAGGATAGAGAGCCCAGAGATAAACCCACACACATATGGTCACCTTATCTTTGATAAAGGAGGGAAGGATATACAGTGGAGAAAAGACAGCCTCTTCAATAAGTGGTGCTGGGAAAACTGGACAGCTACCTGTAAAAGTATGAAATTAGAACAATCCCTAACACCACACACAAAAATAAACTCAAAATGGATTAAAGACCTAAATGTAAGGCCAGACACTATCAAACTCTTAGAGGAAAACATAGGCAGAACACTATACGACATAAATCACAGCAAGATCCTTTTTGACCCATCTCCTAGAGAAATGGAAATAAAAACACAAATAAACAAATGGGACCTAATGAAACTTAAAAGCTTTTGCACAGCAAAGGATACCATAAACAAGACCAAAAGACAACCCTCTGAATGGGAGAAAATGTTTGCAAATGAAGCAACTGACAAAGGATTAATTTCCAAAATTTATAAGCAACTCATGCAGCTCAATAACAAAAAATCAAACAACCCAATCCAAAAATGGGCAGAAGAACTAAATAGACATTTCTCCAAAGAAGATATACAGATTGCTAACAAACACATGAAAGAATGCTCAACCTCATTAATCATTAGAGAAATGCAAATCAAAACTACAATGAGATATCATCTCACACCGGTCAGATTGGCCATCATAAAAAACTCTAGAAACAATAAATGCTGGAGAGGGTGTGGAGAAAAGGGAACCCTCTTGCACTGCTGGTGGGAATGTAAATTGATACAGCCGCTATGGAGAACTGTATGGAGGTTCCTTAAAAAACTACAAATAGAACTACCATACGACCCAGCAATCCCACTACTGGGCATATTCCCTGAGAAAACCATAATTCAGAAAGACTCATGTACCAAAATGTTCATTGCAGCTCTATTTACAATAGCCAGGACATGGAAGCAACCTAAGTGTCCATCAACAGATGAATGGATAAAGAAGATGTGGCACATATATACAATGGAATATTACTCAGCCATTAAAAGAAATGAAACTGAGTTATTTATAATGAGGTGGATGGACCTGGAGTCTGTCATACAGAGTGAAGTAAGTCAGAAGGAGAAAAACAAATACCGTATGCTAACACATATATATGGACTCTAAGGGAAAAAAATGTCATGAAGAGATTAGTGGTAGGACGGGAATAAAACACAGACTTACTCGAGCATGGACTTGAGGATATGGGGAGGGGGAAGGGTGGGCTGTGACGAAGTGAGAGAGTGGCAGGGACATATATACACTATCAAATGTAAATTAGATAGCTAGTGGGAAGCTGCTTCATAGCACAGGGAGATCACCTCTGTGCTTTGTGACCACCTAGAGGGGTGGGATAGGGAGGGTGGGAGAGAGGGTGATGCAAGAGGGAAGAGATATGGGAACATATGTATATGTATAACTGATTCAGTTTGTTGTAAAGGAAAAACTAACACACTATTGTAAAACAATTATACTCCAATAAAGATGTTAAAAAAAAAAAAAAAAAACTGCAAAGCTGAATACAATTATGCCAGATGCTACTCTGGTAGGGGGAAGAGGGCATTTCAAGTCCAAAGAAAAGGCATGTGTGTCCAGTTTTCCTTGAATCACTGATCAAGAGAGTCTGTGAAATAAATCTTATTTATCTAGTTCACTGAATGATATGTTGTGGGAAGTAATTAGTGTTAAGATGTGAGGAGAAAAATAGACAACATCTGTCTCTTTGACTCTTGGATTGTGAAACAACTGAGAAATGGACTCATGGCGTAAATCAAACAAAGATTTAAGAACATAAATCCTACTCTAGGTAAAGCAGATTGAAGAATGCTGCTCAAACTGTGCCCAACATAGATTCTTCTAATATTGCCATTTCCTCCTATATTAAATTTATACTGATATAATTCCAGTGCTTCTGTCTACTTCCTGTCTAGTTTCTACTTTTTCCAAAACTGTATGGGTTACTCACAATTTCCTGTTTCTGTTCTTCCTTAATATACAATGATAAGACAAGCATTATCCAAAATTTGGAAATAAGGTAAAGAGTATGACTTTTCAATGGGATATCTTTTCAATGTCATACTATAATTTTGTTTATTAGGCCTACACAAGGGACTTTTTAATTTCCTAAGAGAATATACCTGTATTTGACTTACAACTTATTATCTGAATACAGCTCAACTACTGTGAAGCTACATGTTAATTTGTATAGTTCTTTACTGAGAGGCTGAATATACAAATGGGCAGTAGCCAGACCGTGTATAAAAATAGAACTCTGACCCACAACTTACAGGAAACCAGACCAGGAAACCAATCCATCATCTCTAGTAACCAGCCCTGGAAGCCATATAGCTGTAGATTGGACCTGTAAGAAGTAAGACCTCTTATCTCTAGTACTAATCCAGGAAGCCAAACAATAATCTCTGTAACAATCAGTCCAAAATAGCTAAGACTGGATCAATAATTGACAGCTTTCTAATTTTTATCCCTGCTTCCGACTTAAGAACAACCAGAGGAAGCCAAATATAATCCCAACCAATCACACAGAATGCCTTGCTTCTATTTAGCCCACCTGTGGCTTCCCCATGCCAACAGCCTCTGTCAGTGCACACCCAAAGCTTCCCCTTTTTTCCACTATAAAGCTTTTCTCCTCTTCTGCCTGCCATTGAGTCTCTTCCAAAATGCAAGTGATAATGGCTGACTCCCTTGCTATAGCAAGATCTGAACAATAACCTTTGCTTGTTTGGTTGATCTTCATTCATTTCCACAGTCCAGTATAAAACAAAACCTCAAAGGTTAATGTTTCCTTTCTCTGTAGAGCATTAACCAGTTTTGTACGTAGGCTCGCAACCTTCTTTTAACAATCTTTTTCTTAATGTACAAAAATAACTGTACCTTATATGCTCTTGGAACCAGTTTTACTAACTTATTTGTTCCCTCATTAATGAATTGACTAAATTGTTGACATGTGTTCATTCTATATTTGTATGGGAATGATGTTTTTACGTTTTTGAAAATTACACATTGACCAAAGAAACAGAATGACTATAAACATCTAAGGAGACATTCAAATCTGTATCATATTAAAGCTGTATTAAAAGAGGAAGCAATGTACTTACTAGGTCTACAGGATGTCTTCAATTTATTTTAATATTGTGAAATAGCTGTCCTAGATATTTGTTGAAGAGATTTGCCAAAGTTACTCAGCTCATGGACTACTGGGAATTACACAGCTCTGAGTGACTCAACTTGAAACTTACATTAGTTTTTGCTGTGTAACAACCCTTCAAATCCTACTTTCAGAAACATTTATTTTTCTCACTCAAAGGTGTGCAAGTTGGCTACAGTGGCTCTGCCTCAGATTTGAGTAGGTTCATATCTGCTCCACCTTTGGACTGAAGGCTATTTGAGACAAATTCTTCCTATAGTGATGACAAAAGAGCAAAAGAACAAGCTCAACCACCACGGAAGCAACCTCATCTCATGTCATCCAAGTCACCTAGTGGAGCCCAAGTTAAGGGTGGGGGCAGGGCATATACTCCTCCTGCAGTGGGAAGCACTGTGAAGTCTCAGGTCAAAGATCGAGGATGCATTCACCCCTGCCAGGGAGGCAGTAATCTCATCTAATCTGCGGCAAAAGCAAAGCAAAACCACAGAGGAAGGAAGAGCTCGGCTGACCAGTTTTCACAAGGACTGGCATCCGGTCGCAGACCAAATGTGGAAGATGGCAAGTGAGTACTCACTTCCCTGAGTGACACACCCCCAGCTGGTGTAATCAGTTCTTGGAGATATTCGGAACGCTTTGGCAGAGTGAAAGTCACAATTCCAGAAGCAACCCGCAGGTAAGTATGAATCAAGCTTTTAAGCCTGTGTCAGCTCTGTGATGTGATTCTCAGGAATGATCAGGCGTTTGCCCAGCTGTGCACCAGTTCCCAGAGGCATTGACTGAACTGGAAGTAAACCATGCCCTGAAAGCAGAGCCTGAGGCTTTGGGAATAGAGGACAAATATAGTCTGAATACATGAAATAAATATTATATACTAAATAAAATTTCTGAAAATCTTATTGGGCAGCCAAATTCTGAGTAATGTTCATAAAACTGATGAAATTCAAGCTAAAGTCTAACATCATTGATATGACTATTTGTATACATCCCAGGTTTGTCAAGAATTATTCTCTCTTAACGTATCAATAGCTCATTGATTGTGATAGATGGCTTATTAGGCATAAGTTTTATTTTTATATGAATAAATTTGATGAAATGTTGCATATGCTATTACATGATAAAATCTGTATTTCAACTATCAAATAAGCTACGATCACTACCTTTTTCCCTTGTAGCTTACCCAAATGTCAGTGTCCAGTTATACGGCCAACTGCTAAAAAATTTTAGATGCCTAAGAGAAAAATGCTTCACTTTGCCACCGAAGTTGCTTTTTTCCCTCAATGTTATTTTTGTTAGATTGTCTCTTATACATGTAGTTTTAGTTCACTCGTTTTCAGTACTACATTGCATTTCACTGTATATTCTGGCTTTTTAATTCATTCTTTTATTAATAGTTATTTGAAATTATTACTTCAGTTTGCCATACCAAAATATTCTTTTTCCTTACCTTATCATTTATCCTTACACATATCCTCATGTCACTCCCTCAGGGACACGTATCATGGTTGGAGTTTAGCACCAAATAGCTGAACGTAATGTAAAGAAGGGCCTGCTGGGATGATGTGCTGCCTCTCCAAGATTATTCGGGTAAGAGAAATATTTAAGATGCTCTAGACTGGACCAGGCTTGGTGGATTCTGACTAGCTTGTTCATGCACCTGTGGTCAGTTAATGGGAGGCTGACTGGCTCAGGATGGTCTCACATTTCTGGAGGTTAGGGTTGCTGTTGGCCTGTTAGCTGGGGCAAAGGGCAGCTGGGCACATGTCCCTTATCCTCCAACCGGCTCCAAAAGCAGGGTACCAAGATGGAACCAAAGCTCCCAAGGCCTTTTAAGTACAGGTATAGGCTATACATCACCTCTTCCACATTTTATTGGCCAGCCAGCTCCCATTCAAGGGCAATATTCCAGCTATCTATATTTCTATATAACAAACCACCTCAAAAGTTACTAGTTTAAAACAACAATCATTTATTTTGCTCACCATTCTGTCATTTGGTCAAGGCCCAGTGGGGACAATTCATCTCTGCTCCACCAGATGTCAGCTGGACTAAGGTTGGAGGATCCACTTCCAAGATGGTTCTGTCACATGGCTGGCAAACTCCCCTCCGGGTGAGACTCTCAGAAGGCAGGTTACATTTCATACATCATGGGAGATGGATCCTTAAGAGAAAGGAAATGGAAGCTGCTAGTTTCTTTTTCTTTTTCTTTTGCCACATCCAAGGAGTATTTGATAAAGAAAAATATATAAAAAGGATTATATACCATGATGAGATGTGATTTATATCACATTTAAGAAAACACTGGCTAACCCAAAATCATGAAGATTTACTCTTATGTTTTCATCTAAAAGTTTTATAGTTTTAGCTCTTACATTTAGGTTTTTATGATCATTTTGAGCTAATTTTTATGTGTGGTATCCTTATGCCACAAAATTTGTGTAATTTTGTAGCTTTAAAATCTGGAAGTATGAGTCTTCCAACTTTGGGTTTTGGGTTTTTTTTTTCAAAATTGTTTTGGCAATTCTGAATCCTTGAATTTTCATATAAATTTTAGGATCAGTTTGTTGAATTACGAAAAAAATAGTCAGCTGGAATTTTGTTGACTGTAGATCTGGGGAGTACTGCCATCTTAATAATATTAAGTCTTCTGATCCATGAACACTGAGGTCTTTCTGTTTATTTAGATATTCTTTAAACTCTTCCTAGAAGGCTTTATGGTTTTCAGTGTACAAAGCTTCCACTTCTTCTATTTAAGTATTTTATTCTTTTCAATGCTATTGTAAATGGAATGACTAATTTTGTTTCAATTGTTCAGCACTTATTTTCAAATCTAGATACTTTGTATTTTTTTTCTTGTCTAATTTCCTTGGCTCCAGCAAAATGCTGAATAGAAGTAGTGAGAGCAGACACCTTTGTGGAAGCTGCTAGTTCCTTAAGGCTTAGCCCAGAAACTGATATAGCATCACTTCTGCCATATCCCTTTTGTCAAACCCTTACCACCCAGATTCAAGGAAAAGGGAGAATAGTGGGGC
Source organism: Kogia breviceps (assembly GCF_026419965.1). Classification (NCBI taxonomy): domain Eukaryota; kingdom Metazoa; phylum Chordata; class Mammalia; order Artiodactyla; family Physeteridae; genus Kogia; species Kogia breviceps. Next base: position 54,284,464 of record NC_081319.1, on the reverse strand, counting down.
TATATATTAAAACTGCCATAAGTGGGCTCTAGATTCCAACCTTGACGGGAGAAGTGATAACATCACCTTGTAAAGGGAATGAACACTAGAAGAGGGAAAAAGTTGCAGCCATTTGCACAATCAGTGTGAGCAGGAAGAGGGAGAGATTTCTGGTTCAATATTTCTTCTCCTTTTAACAAAGCTGCCATTTACTTGTCTTAGTTTTATGTTAACTATAACTTATCAAAAGGTAAATTTAGAAATGCTACTTTTATTATTTAAATGGCTTAAAGGATTTTATACAGAAAGGCTTTGTAAGTGCCTCCCTTTTATTTCGAAATAAATGTTAGTACTTTAGCTCCCCTTGAAAGATGTGAAACCATGTTTTGTTGATGGGATAACTATTATGCAACAAGAGTGAGGGTAATCATCTTATTCCACTCGACAGGATGAACACAGCCATTTTTGCACAGAAAAGACGGTGAAATGCTCAATTACAGCTGTGCGGTCAATGTAAAATCTCTCATTTATATGAACTGCAGAGTCATTAATTAGACATGGAGCAGGAAATTTTGTAAGCTGTACCCACCCTGAATTTTCTTTAGGCTGTCTTCTCTGTGTCTTATGGACCATAATGAAATGACCTAGGGGCCAGCCAAACAGAATCATTCATTGACTTTCCCCAATCTCATTTATACTCTTCATACATGACTCCACAGGACACCGCCACTCCTTCAGGGAGTAAATTCTAAACTTCATGCATTAATTACATTCCCAAACACCTGCTTTCCTTTCCTAGGCAGCAACCTGATTCAGGAAAAAGATCTGACCTCCTGGAAGTCCTAAAAATAAAATATCTACAGCATCCACCTCGTATGGTTTGATTAAGCCTGTTCCAAAAGCTCCAGGCCAATCCCACCTCCTGGGGAGCATTGAGGTGGTGATAGCTCTATCCACTGAGCACAGATTGAGACAATTTGAGTCAGTCTTGAATTATGTGCTTTTCAACTGCTTTCAGTTAGGACTGTGTTTGGCAACAAGTAATGGGAAACTTTACGTATATAGTAGCTTTTAAAAACGGAGTTGTTTTTGTTTCTTTTTATTCTAATGTTTATTTATTTATTGAAGTATAATTGATTTACAATGTGTTAGTTTCAGATGTACAACAAAGTGATTCAGTTATATACATACTTTTTCAGATTCTTTTCCATTATAGGTTATTATAAAATATTGAACACAGTTCCCCGTGCTATACAGTAGGTCCTTATTGTTTATACATTTTTACATGGTACGTTTCAGGAATCATTTCTATAGTTTGTTTTTGTTTTTTTTTTTATGCACCAAGAAGCACAAGTCTCTGGCAGCCTTGTGATGCAGTCAGGTACTTAGGCTGCTTTCTGTTTGGATTTTCTTATTTTGTGGTTTTCATCCTCATGTTTGTAACCAAGATGCTACCAATCAGCTCTTTAATTTCTGGATTGAAGTTACTATGATGATCTTCCTAGGGAAAGTGCGTTTAAGGTTGTAGACAACAGAGAAGAACCACAGCCAAGAAACATAAAGAGCCCAGAGCCTTCATTAAGCCAATCCTGAGAACACTCTTAAAATACCCATATCTCTGGTTTTTTAAATTACCTTTTTATTAAATAGATTGGTCTTGAGCTTCTTGTCTTTTGGGAACTGAAAGAACCTTAACTGATACAAACCACATTCTCAAGGTCTCCAAATCTGTATTTAAAAATATTTATTGAATGTATTTGCTTTTTGCATTCACATAACAAGAATTCACATGGCAAGAATTTGGAACATGAGGAATTCCTGAATCGAATTTGTGGAAAACTGTAAAAGTTGTATTTAGAGGGAATAGATAGCCTTGAATGCTTATAATAGAAATAGAGACTGAAATTTATTGAGCTAAACATCAGTGTAAGAACTTAGAAAGGAAATACAGAAAAACTCCAAATAAAGGGAGAGGAAGATGAAGAAAAGAACTTAAGTTTATGAAACAAATGGAAGATAAAATATAGAGGATTAAAAAATCATAATGGAAATGTAAAAATTCTTATAGCTAAATTACAACAAAAATTCTATCTATCAAAACTTGTAGGTTGAAACAAACTGTTACTTGTAAGAAAACAGTTCTAAATGCTTGTATTGGAGGGGAAAGGCCAGAAGTTAATTTGCTAGATATCCAACTTAAGAATTTAGAAAAAACAACAAAATAAATCCAAAAAGTAAAAGGAAGAAGATAAAACAAGAGCAGATCAAAGAACAGGATGAAAAAGCCAAAAGTTGGTTCTTTGAACAGACTACAGTGATAGACATAGTAATATTGAGCAAGGGGAAAAGCAGGGGAGGGGACCAAAAGTAAATACAGTAATATTATGAATTAAAAGGTGGCCATATAGACAGATTCAGCAGATTAAAGCAAGAATAAAATAGCATTATTGACAATTTTTATGCTAATGATTTGACAACTGCTAAAATGGACAACTTCCTAGAAAAATATAATTTAATAAGATTGATTCAAGAAGAAACAGAGCCTAAACAGTGCTAGAAACATTAAAAAAAATAGAATCGGTAATTTAAAATCTTCCCAGAGGCAAGATTTTTTTTCAGGAGGATTCTATCAAATTTTCAAAGACTATATTATTCTAAAATGCACAAACTCTTCCAGAGAATAAAAGATAAAACATTACTCCAGCACATTCTAAGAAGGCAGAATAACTCTGATCTAAAACTAGAAAAGAACATGAAAATGGCCAGCTTTTTTAAATGACAGAATATCTTTATGACCCAAAGGTAGGGAAGAATTTCTTAAACAAATGACAAAAATCACTGAACATAATAGAAAGAATTGATAAATTCCACATTAAAATTAATATATATTCATTGAGAAACACTATCCAGTGCATAGACATCATAAAATAGGAAAAAATTTTCAAAATAGACAAAGTATTAATATCTAGAATATAAGAATTCTTTTAAATCAATTGGAAAAACAAACCAAAAAAATGGACAAAGACATGAACTGGTATTTTACATGGAAAATAATTACAAATAGCAAATAAACACAAGAAAAGATTATCAATTGCATTATCAATGAAGGAAATGCAAATTAAGATAGTAAGAAGACATCATTTTAAATAGATTACATTGGCAAAACTTAAGAAATTTGATAATGTTATGTCCCAAAGAATGTAAGTCAGTGAAAACTCTTATGCAATTCTGACTGGAAGGTAAATTGTTAGAACAACTGTAGCAAGCAATTTGGCTCTTTCTTATAAATTTGAGCTTCACATATCCTAAGACCATTACCTTGATTGAGTAACACCTTAGAGAAACTCTTGCACATATGTACCATTACTAGAATGATCGTAACAGGAGAGTCGCAAATAAATGAATAGTTTAAAATGTCCATCAGTAGAAGATGGGCTAAATAAATCATGGAATATTCACACTAGTGAGTATTTTATAGCATTAACAATTGAAATGAACTACAGCTATAAATTGACTAGAGAAATGAATCTTAGAAAAAAGCAAGAACTGGAAGACTAAACACAGTATGATATCTTTACAGACATCTAAAAGCAAAAACATACACAATGATGCCATTTAGATAAGCCCACAAGCAAGGTCACATCCAACTGTGATAACAGCATTTTATAAACAAAATTCATTAGCGATACTGGTTACCACTGGTGTGGGCAATGTGGCAAAGTGAGGGGATATGGAAGGACACACAGGCAGAATCAATAGTGTTCATAATATTCTAATTTTTTTTAAATAAATTTATTTTATTAATTTATTTTTGGCTGTGTTGGGTCTTCGTTGCTGAGAACAGGCTTTTTCTCTAATTGTGGTGAGCGGGGGCTACTCTTCATTGCAGTGTGCAGGCTTCTCATTGCGGTGGCTTCTCTTGTTGCAGTGCATGGGCTCTAGGCACGCAGACTTCAGCAGTTGTGGCTCACGGGCTCTAGAGGGCTGGCTCAGTAGTTGTGGCGCACGGGCTTTAGTTGCTCTGTGGCATGTGGGATATTCCTGGACCAGGGCTCGAACCCGTGTCCCCTGCACCACCAGGGAAGCCCCATAATATTCTAATTCTTAAGTTAGAATTGCGGGTACAATGCAGGTGCTTAATTCACTTTGCACTGTAACTTACATATATAATATAAATTTATTATTTAATGTATATCAAATATTAGATAATACTTTTTATTCAAAATGAGAGATTAAAATTATCTGGAAGCTATCTATTAAACCAGGAAGCTCTGCAAAAGCTGCTCCAGGACCATGCAATCTCTCCTATAACCCACACCAGAAAAACGAATGCTTCATTCCATGCACCCTCCTCAGTTAAACCCACCCAGATGAGGCTGGAAAAGATGTTTAGCAAGCTAATCCACAGCAACCACTATACATGCTATCAACACCACTTTTCAGCATAGTATGAGAGGTGTTATAAGATTGGGAAAGAAGAGAATAAGTAGTCATTACTTGGAAATCATATGATCAATTACATAGAAAAGAGAAGGAATGTGTCAACTTGACTGGGCCATGGATGCCCAGTTAAACATTATTTCTGGGTGTGTCTGTGAGAATATTTCTGGAAGAGATTAGCATGTGAGTTGGTGGACTAAAGCAGATTACCCTCCCCAGGGTGGGTGGGCATCACCCAACTCACTGAGGACCTGAATAGAACAAAAGGTGGAGGAAAGTTGAATTCTCTCTCTCTCTCTCTGCATGACTGCTTCAGCTGCAACTCTGGCCTTTTCCTGCCTTTGGATGGGGACTGACACATTGACACCCCTGTTCCAAGGCTTTCAGACTTGGACTGGAACACACCACTGGCTTTCCTGTGTCTCCACCTTGCAAACAGCAGATGGTAGGACTTCCCAGCCTCCAAAATCATCTGAGCCAATTCCTTATAATAAATCTCATTTTATATATATACATATATGTGTGTGTATATATATGTGTGTGTGTGTATATATATGTATATATATATATATATATATACACATATATATATCTCCCAATCTCCTATTGATTCTATTTCTCTAGAGAACCCTAATACAATGAACAAATGATTCAAACAAGCAAACTGAAAGAGTTTTATAGCAAACACCCATATACCTGCCACCTAGATTCTACCATTAATATTTGACTAGACTTGCTTTTTATCCCATATCTATCCATCTGTCTCTACCCATCAACTCATCTTAGTTTTGGGATGCATTTCAATAATTCCCCACTTAATATGTTAATATGTATATAATTAACTAAAATTCAATATATATTTTTTTCTTTTGTGGTAAAACACACATGAATGCATTTTATGCATGAAATTAAATGCACAAATCTTAAATGTACGGGCATTGAGTTTGAAAAATACATACACATTTGTAACACGGACCGTTAACAAGATAAGGAACACCATCCTTTTTAGTCAATACTGTTCTCATTTTTTCCCACCACAGAAAAAATTTGCCTGTTCTAGAACTTTATATAAACAGAACCATGCAATATGTGTTCCTTTGGGTAAGGTTTCAGTCACTCAACATAATGTTCTTAGAATCACCCATGTTATTGCCTGATCAATAGCCTGCTTCTTTTTATTGAGTAACGTTCCATTGTGTGGCTATACCACAGTTTGCTTATCCATTCTCATAGTGATGGGGGCTATTTCCAGTTTACAGTTACTATGATTAAAACTGAACATTCTTATGTAAGTCTGGTCTGAACATATGTTTTACTCCTCTTGGATAAAATATCTATACAAAGTTCTTTGTCAGATATCCATTTTGTGAATATTTTCTCCCAGTCTTGGCTCATCTAAATTTTCTCATTGGTGCCTTTGATGACCAGAAGTTTTTTTTTAATTTTGTTTTGATATTAGCCTTTTACTTGAGTTTTATGGTCCATTTTGAATTAATCTTTATACTCAGTAGTATTTTTCAGGGAGCTTGACAAATTGAATTTTAAATTTTTATGAAAGAAATTTCCACAAAGAGCTGAAGCAATTTTTACAAATAAGTGCAAAGATGGCTGATTTACCCTACCAGCAAGCAAGATATAGTACAAAAACATATTATTAATCAAGATGTGTTACTAGCTCAACAGGAGAAAAACAGATCAATGAAATGTAACAGCAAGTGCAGAAACAGGACCAAAGATGTATTTGATTAGATTATTTAGTAAATGTAATTAAGAAAGTTGGCTTACTAGCTGGAGAAAAATGAAGGTGAAACCCATATCACAACACATACAAAGCTCCAAGTATATTAGAGACCTAAATTGAAAAGGTAAAACCATACAGGTACAATTAGAATATACATGAAAATATCTCTGAGACTTCGGGGTGGGAAAGGATTTTTATATAAGATCCAGAAAGTATGAACTGTAGGGGAATGCTGATTGACTTGGTCACATCAAAATTAGAGAATTTTCTCTAACAAAGGACACAAAATTGTCAGCTGGCAGACGGAGAGAAGATATTTGATTCATCCATAACTCGTAGGAGATTAATATCTAGAACTACTAAGGAATTTTTGAAATCAGCAAAAGAAAGAAAAGAAAAACGGGCTAAGGATATGTATCTTAGTTCTGGCTGCTACAGCAAAGTACCATAGACTGGGTGGCTTATAAACAACAGAAACTTCTTTCTCTCAGTTCTGGAGGCTAGAAGTCCAAGATTAGGGAGCCAGCACTGTTGGGGGCTGGTAAGAGCCCTCCTCTGGGTTGCAGACCTCTCACTGTGTCCTCACATAGTGTAAAGAGAGCGAGCTAGCTCTCTGGCCTCTTCTTATAAAGCCACTAATCCCCTTCATGAGAGCTACACATAAACCCTCATGACCTACTTAATCCCTACAAGGCCCCACCTCTAAATACCATGAATTTGTGGGGCCATAAACATTCACTCCACGACAGTATTAGGAAATTCAAAAACTGGGAACACAAATGGAGTCATATAAAGAGATACTCAATCTCACCATTAATCAGAGAAATGCTGAAATAATAATTCAACTTTATGCCAATAATACTGATAATAGAAAGCTGGATAATATCAAACATTGGGATTATGAGAAAAGGGAACCCTCATGGATAGTTGATGGGATATTAACTAGTTCAGACAATACGAGGAACAATTTGGCATTATTCATTTCTGATATATACTCGAGAACCTCTCAAACAGGTCCATAAGCAGGCATGTGCAAGGATGCTCATTTCAGCACTGTTTATGAAAGCAAGATTCATTTCTAGAGGAATGGATAAGTAAAATGTGACAAGTGTATGTGATGGAATGCTATGGAAACTGTAATAGTCAGGAGCAATAAACCAGACTCACGAAGTACACATAAACAGTTCTTAAAAACATAACATTGAGTGGCAGAAAACAAGAGTATTTGATTTATAGCTCAGTTATACTTATGTAAATTTAAATAAACATATACAACACCATACATTTTCAAAGCTACACCAATATCTAAATAAACCTATTGAAGAAGGGTAGGAAGTTCACTTCTTAAATAGACCAGAGTGAATGTCTAAGAGGTGAAATGGCATTGCAAGTGGGGATGGAAGAGAATAAAATAAAAGAGGATCTGTGCACAGACTAAAGTGGGTAGCATGCCATCAACTGAAGTGTACAATCAAACTCTTCTCTGTGCAGTTAAGTCTCACACACACGTACACACACACGTACACACATATGTACACATACACAGTCATTCATTGGGGCGGTTTTAAAACTACCTATAAATCTATTGAACCCTCTGATCTCGCAGCCTTCATTTTGTCATCTGATAATAACTGACTTGTTATCAGGGACCAAGTTAGCTTGACAGGACTTACACCAGTAATTGTCAAATTCTTCTCCAAATTCCCACAAACTGAACGTTTCTTAGTTATCTTCTAGAATTGTTTCCGATTTTTTCTACCAACACTTAGGTATGTAATCCCTAATATCTCCCTTTTGAAAATCAAGTCATATTTTTCCCAGCTTTACCCTTCTTGTGTCTCTCCCATTCTCCAAAAATTTTCAAAAATGGGACAATAGTAATAATCTTAAAATAATAAACAAGTTCATTCAGGACTCTGGAATGTAACCCATCTGAGCTTGTTTGGGTAAATGCATTTAAAGCAGCTCTGTGATTTCTTTGCTAATTCATTAATATTTGCTGCATCTTCATACAGGCATTGATTATTCACTAAAGGCCACAGCCTTTGTAAAGAGCTTCCATGATTTAGAACAATACATAAAAACATAAACATAACATGGAGACAGAATTAGCAGTGGAATAGAAACTACTGATTCAATATTCAACTGACTATATTTAAAAGGGATTTACATGGTGATGTAGTGAATAAGAATCAGAGATATGAATTCTAGTTTCCGATTGTCCATTAATGACCTTTATCTATAAAATGGCACACTATTTGTCAGGATCAAATGAGATAATGGATGTGAAATATCCCTGTTAACTGCAAAATATTAAAAAAATGAACATTTTATTTTTTATTTATAAAACTGTGTCCAAAGAAATGGAAGGGTGTATTAACTAAGATGTTTTTAGTTACTCAGCAGTAAGAGGAATGTATTAGCTCAATGTCTAGAGAAGCACAGCAGAAAGTGGATGCTCGGCTGGACCAGGCAGCAGCGCCCACCTCCCCTCCCTCAGTTTTCAGCCCCAGGTCCTCCGCCAGTTCCCACCTTCATGGTCACATGACTGCTGACAGCATCCAGGGCCATCTGTGTCCTAGTACATACCTGAAAGAAACTAGGGCTGCAAACTTAAGAGTTTAAATGACACTCCTGAAATTGTGTCTTCCACTCTGAGTAGCCTGACTTGGGATGTGTGTCCACCCTCTAACCAACCCTGAGGCCGGGAGCCCGGGACACGCTGATAGGCTGAGGCCAAGCAGAAACCATGGCCAAAGAGGCCACCTTGCACAACTCCAGGGGTCAGGATTCGTTTATCTCTGAGAAGTGGGTACTGGAGAGTCAGTCAACACAAGTAGATGACTGTGGACTCCTGGGAGAAAAGGTAACGCTTGAACTGAAAGTCCTTTGAGAGCTGGGAATAGGACAGACAGCCTCACCTACCACAGGCCAAATAATCAGGAAAGTCCTAGATTTCACCCCATGATCATTTCCCTCATCCCTAAACACTCTCCTCCCCAAATTCTTCTCTTGACCCCTCCCCACCGCAGCTCCTAAACCCACAGACTGAGGAAGTAATTTACAGCCATGACTGTCATTTCCCGAGCCCCTCTCCCTGTCAGCTTACTGACAGCCCGCCACCAGCATTCCAGGCACACTTTTCTGGCAAACATCAAGTACCTTTCCATCCAAATCTCACATGTCCATTCAGAGTCATGGGATTTTACTGAATGCTCCCTTCTTCTCTCCTTTTTTTGGAGTCTGTGACCCAAATCATAATTTTCCTCCCTTCCTCTGGCTTACTTTAGTTTCTTTTACTGACTCCTCTGCTTTGCGAAAGAAATGCTGAAGTGTTTCCGGCCTCTCTTCATGGTCCTATTCTTCTGTTATTCCAGGTTCTAGAGGACTTGGAGTATGTACTACCTCTGCATCGATGGCTCATATGAGTAAATACACCCAACCCCCCTGAGATATCTGACTCCCCCAGGCATCCTAAGTCAACCATAGGTCCCTCAAACTCAAGCACTCAAAACAAAGTTTATTGTTATTATCATCCTATCTATCTTGGAATAAAAACAAAACAGGAGCCTGCTGCTATCTGGTAAATGAAACTCAATGGTACTGAACCATACAGCGACCTGAGACAGAAGCCTCAGTGTTACCTCCACTGCTCTCTCCTTCACCTTCCACATCAATCAGGGATGTAGCCCCATCCCTGGTGTGTCCCCTGATGTGTGCCCAAAGTATCATCTTATGTTAATTCTCTCTTCCCCCAAAGGGTCTCTCTGCTTCCATTTTGTGCATTATCTGCACACCTAAGGCAAAGAAAATGAAAATATAAAAAATCACATCATATCACCTCTAAAACCCTTCCATTGTTCCCGGATGCAGAGCGGATAAACTAAACGTCTACAGCGTATGCGCTGTGCTATAGTAGACAGCATCTGCAACAACTTCATTTAAATCAGTGAATGAGATCACATATCATAGTGGAATTGATCAAATCCAGCTCCTGCCTAAACCTGGTGTCTGTCTCCAGCACCAGGCCTCTTGGTAAATTATATCATCATCTCCCTTACCACTCACACAGCTTTAGGAAGCAGGTCCTTGTAGTATCCCCATCTCACAGGTAACGAAACAGAGGGACAGAGACATTAAGAAACTTGCTGAAGATCACGTAAGTAGCAAAGCTGCATTTGAATGAATTAGGACAGCCTAACTCAAGAGTCTGCTTTTCTAACCATCCTTCCAAGGCACTGTACTTTTCAATCTGGGCTCCATTAACCTGCCCAGAGATAAGCCAAAATTTCTTGAAATTATTGCACGAATATATGTATTTTGCTAGGGAGAGTATCCACAGTTTTCCTAAAATTCTCAAAAGAATCCATGGTACAAACAAAATGGATAGGAAGAAGAAAAAATCTGCTATAGACAGTAATTTCCACGGGCTCTAAAGTAACTTTCAGAAATCTTTCTTGGGAGGCTTACAGGACTTTGGCTTGTTTTATGTTGCCATAATCTGCTCACTTAAAAACTCATCAGATGTACAAATTCTTCTTTATATTTATTAAATTTGTTACAACTGGGTGTGAACATGGTATTGGCAAGGCAAAAGTGGCGGGCTCTCCACAGAGCTGGGAGTGACAAGAGTCCCTCTAGCTGGAAGGTCAAGTGTGTAACTGAACATACAAGTGTGGGCCACAGCTCACCTTCAACCAAGCATGCAAATGGAAAGATCAAGCCTGATCATAGCAAAGTCCTATGAGTAATGCCACTGCTGAAGCCCAGTCATTTGCAGGGAAGGCTGAGCCACGTTTGGATTCTCCCAGGTACGAGGGTTCTCATTGGATGCAGTCATCTTCTCCAGGCCTGGATATGTGCAGAGTGCTCTGCTTGCCTTGATTAATGACTCTCTCCATAAAGCCAGTCTTGGTGATGACATGACAAAGATCCTCTGCCCTTGTGTGTTAGCAGTGCAGCAGGACCTTTAGCTGTTGGCAAGTATCCCAAGATTGCTCTGAGGCTGTAGAAGAATTCTAATGAAATGTAAAGCATTCATCAAAAAGGAACACAATAAATTTTTCAAAGCTCATGATCTGTACTTTCACTTAACAACCACTATCCCTCTTTAGGAAACACTACAGGCATTTCCCTGAAAGGAGGGAAAAAAATCCTCTGAATTATCTTCTTCATCTTTTCTGTATTTTCTAAATTTTAGGTTATGGACATGTTCTATTGTTATAAGGAAAAATAATCTATAAACATTTTAAAATTTTTCTTCTAAAATCATGTACTCTTGTGGTTCTCAGAGGTAGTTCATTAACAGAAACAACAGGGAAGATGCATTAAAATGCAGACCTACTGACTCAGACTCCCTAGTGCTGGGGTCTAGAACCTGGGCAAGTGGTGTCCATAGCTCAGAGGTTCAGAAGTCCAGGCCTCTTGCCTACAGTGATTACAGTTGAATGTCCACCCAATACATTTCTGATCTTTCCCTTCTTAATAGCACCAGATTTTATTTGGGTAGCACCTCTCTTCCTGCATCTCATATTTTTTTCAGAATAAGCTCATTCCTCCTCTCACTCCAATAGTGGTCCCCGGTTGTTTTAAACCAAGCCTGGGTTCAAGGGTGAGCATGTGACCTGACCTATGCAATCAGGGTTGATCTCAGGCCTTGATCAGAATGCTGGAACATAAACTCTCAACATCTCACCAGAACTGAACAGGAACCCCAGAATCTCAGTGCCTATGGCAGCTGCCTTTAAACCATGAGGGGAAACAGGCTTGGGCAGAAAATGACGCCATGGACGCCAGAGTGGGGAGATGGAAAGAAACTGAGACCTGGGCCCTTCTATCAAGCTGCTTGATCAAACAATCATGGAGACTTTATTGCCTCTGGAAGCTCAGATACAAAAACAATAAATCCTTTCTTTGAAAAGGCTGAATGAAATTAGATTTTGTGTTCTTTGCAACATGGCATCCTAACAAATCCTTACAGTTCTAGGTTTCAGCTGCAACACCATGTATCAGCTTATTTAGTTTAGTCCAGTACTTTTTTGGAACAACAGGATCAAGTTCTAGCTACCCTCGTGGCAATCAAGTAACATTTACTAAAAAGAAAAAAAAAATCACCTGAAGCAGGACACTTAATGACTTTCTCCCCATCAGTGATCATGACACTTGTCCCTGTACAACAAGACCCTGGTTTCAGCATTCCTCACCTCCGAAACTGGCCCCAGGCTCTACCTCAGCTCCACTCTCAGATCTACTAGTCCTGCCGTGAGGCCTCTACATCTGTCCCATTGCCTCTGACTTGGACTTTGCCTCTCGGCCCAGCCATTTGGGATTGACCCTCTACTGAGATAGTCTATGTACTATTTCAGTTCATTTTCTCCCTGACACCGGCTTTCAGATAGGCTCAGTTTTCTCATTCATCTGCCATGAGGGAGTCCCATATCCCACAAGGCCAGAATGGATGAGTCCTTTAATGCACCCGGTGTGGACTGGAGATACTAGAGGTACAATGAATAACAAGCATCAGTATCTCTTAATAAATAAAATGAGATCACTGAGTTGGAGATTACTCTGAGATTTCTTCCAGTTTTAAGATGCAAGAAGCTAGCGACACAGCCCTTACCCTTGAGATGTTTACAAGCCTACCACTAGCAGGATCCTGGAGGTCAGAGGACTCAGCAATCATCACACACTAGATCAGAGGCTTCAGGACACAGCGGTAGATTGTACCACGTCAATCAAGCTGCCATATGGTGGGCCTCTACTTTGTTTACAAACTAATGCACAGAATACAAAATATATTAAAATTGAGTGGTGGGAAATTAACCACAATTCCAAAAGTTGACAACACACAAGTCAGGAAATGCACATTTTAAATATTCTCATTTTACTGCTCATTCATCCAAGTCCTACACATATGACCAGCATCCTAGAAACTATCAGGAGTTAAAAATGTTACTTATCACTAACTTATACAACTTAGAGTAGTAGAAATTATAGTGGAGTCATTTATTGCTGTTGTCTGAGTGATCTCAAATAAAACACCTTAATTTAGTCAAATGAAAATTAATGTTTGGGTTTCTGATTTTCATTATAAAAAACAGAATAGGGCTTCCCTGGTGGCGCAGTGGTTGAGAGCCCGCCTGCCGATGCAGGGGACACGGGCTCGTGCCCTGGTCCGGGAGGATCCCACGAGCCGCGGAGCGGCTGGGCCCGTGGGCCGTGGCCGCTGGGCCTGTGAGTCTGGAGGCTGTGCTCCGCAACGGGAGAGGCCACAACAGTGAGAGGCCCATGTACCGCAAAAAAAAAAAAAAAAAACAGAATAGAAAACAAAAATATTTGAAGGCTGTGAAGTCCTTTAATCTTACAAATATTTGAGAACTCTAAGTAGTCGTTAAAGAATTCATGGTGTGGTTGTAGGAGAGAGTGGTTTCACGGTGTGGACTAAATCAATCTTTACTTTTTTTCTAATCTGTAGCCACTTCCAAGCAATTATAACTTGCATCACTAGACTGTGACCCAATTGACCTATTTTTTTTAAATTATATATGTAAATGTTTATTTTTTTATTATGTTGGTGGTTAAAATTTAGGGCTCTGTAGACAGTTGGATCTGAGTTTCAACCCCAGACCCAAGATAATGGAAGAGCCCAAACTCTTTGGCCAACCCAATATTAGTGATGTGATGCTGGGTAAGTTACTTTAATTCTCTTAGCTCCAATTTCCTTGTCTGTAAAAGGAATATAATAACATTAAATATTAAATAATATTTATTATTAATAATAGATTTCATTTTATATAAGTTATATAATTTATTTATGTAAATAAATTATAATTGAATATTAAAGAATTAAATATTTAAAACTCCGTAGGGTTGTTGTGTGGATTACAGAGAGGAAGTACAGTCAATGTTTACATCAATACCATTATCTCTATTATTGTAGTCACTACTACCATTACTAATGAATTATTGGGGAAAATAGAAAAATCTTCTTTTCCTTGTTAGAAAAATAGCCCAACCCCAAGGAAACAGACAAGGGCCATTCACACACATATTTAGTAAGGGTCAGTATTTTGCAGGACCCAGACTCCCATAGATCCATCGGGGTGGGGGGTTGTGCTGAATGGGAACGAACATAAAGCCAGCACCTCATCACAGTCTGGGAATTTGTGGTGAATAGGAGGAGGCTGGGGTTTCCCTGGTGGCACAGTGGTTGAGAGTCCGCCTGCCGATGCAGGGGACACGGGTTCGTGCCCCGGTCTGGGAAGATCCCACATGCCGCGGAGCGGCTGGGCCCGTGAGCCATGGCCGCTGAGCCTGCGCATCGCTCCGCAACGGGAGAGGCCACAGCAGTGAGAGGCCCGTGTACCGCAAAAAAAAAAAAAAAAAAAAAAAAAAAAAATAGTAGGAGGCTGGAAGAAAAGACGTGGCAATGTCAACGGAGCTGCTGGGGGTTCTGAATATGAACGATGCAAGTGGAAGAAACCCCAGAGGGTTCAGGACACACTCCCTCAAAACGTAGCACCTTGCATATTGAATATGTGCAGCTGAAGGAGTTTGAGAAAACAGCACCAGCAGTAAGCTCACTCTGCCCTCCTCCCCTCTCACTTCTTCCCTGAAACAGATCATAAAACCTTCCTGTGAGAGGTGCCCTCCCTACACCCAGAGAAAAGGAGCATCCTCATCTTCAAACACAAAGGGATGCAGAGGAGAACCCCAGCAAACAGGCCTTGCTAAGTTCCCTCAGGTCACTGTGCTGACCTCATACTCTTAACCTGTCATATTCCTCCACCACAGCCCTCCCGTCACCACACACAGCACAGAAATATGCAGGTCTGTTTCTTCTAGTCTTCATTTCCTTATGAAGGCTCCATGTCAGGTAAAACGTATATTAAATAAATGTGTATGCCTTTCTCTTGTTAATCTGTTCATGTCACTCTAATTTTCAGACCCAGCCATGGACTCTAAGAGGGTAAAGGAAAGCCTTCTTCTCTCCTACAGAAGAAACCAGACCAAAATAAAATAAAGGCTACTTGCTTGGGCTTAGCATCTAAAAGTCACTACCCACTCCTTAGAGAAGGGATATTAGACGTATATAACAGAATTTACTACATATCTTTTGTAGTGTGTTGTTCTAGTGCTTTAGAGTTCATATGTAGTCAGTGTAACATAGTTCTAATTTTAGCGATACATTGGGTGATCTTTAGCTAATCTTTTTCTCATAAGAACATCCCAAGATTAAAGAAAAATATATCTGAGTATAGTTATAGATAAACAATCCAGACCTGATGAACTAGAGGTCTTTTGTCATCCCAAAGTGGGCAAAACCAGGAACACTACTCTGTTCATACTCTGAGGCAATGCACGGTATTATAACGTGAACTGCTTTATCCAGCTCTGAAATCAGGTGAATCTTATTTGTGACAATCAGATTACAGTAATTCCTTAAGACACATAATATTTAAAGCAGCATTACGTATCTCTTCCTGGAAGCTCCCCAAGTACACAGAAATTTCCTAGCAAGCAGAAGTCTTATCTATTTAACAAGCAATGAGGTGTACCAACAAGTTTTCCAAAAATAACAAAACCCAGAAACTACTTCTTCCTGGAGCTGTGAGGAATCACCTTCACCATCTTCACCAAACAGTCAGCTGAAGGTGGAATTCCTGTGCTCTAACCCACAGCATCCAGAAATCAGCGTCGTGTGGAGCTATTATGGCCCACAGAGCAGGTAGTCTTGCCCTGCAGAGATCAAGGGAAAGCAGACATGCTGTGCTAGGAGCCTGAGAGCCATGCACATCCCAGGCCCTCTTATCTGAACTCTTCTTGAGGCTGTGCTACAGATAGCACTGGATATGCCAATCCTTCACTAACTGTTCCTTCTCTTCACAGCAAAGAGTGAACAATAAGGTGGACAACAATACCATTAGCGGACACTTATGAGTGCTGATTACGTACCAAGCACTAGCATAAGTGCTTTATTCCATACTAAAATGTTTCATTTTCCTGTAAGCCTAGGAAGTAGGTACTATTAGGATACACATTTTACAGATGTGGTCACTGAGGCATAGGCCCATTAGATAACACAGCCAAGGCCATAAGCTAGTGAGGGACACAGCAAAGATTTTAAATTGAGCTTGTTGACTCTAGAGCCCACCTTCTCAACCATCACTCTTACTGCCTCTTGGAAAAGTGTCCTGGTTTGTGTCCATTTCCCCCTGTGCTCAGACCTTCTCAGGGTTCTAAGCTAGCCCGTCATGAATAAAAGAGGAAGAGGAAGAACAGGAAAAAAGCTGTGAGGAGAAACAGGACAGATTTAACAAGCAATCCTGCTAATTTCTATACCTGCTAAATATAGCCCTTCTTTCCTCAAACCGTTTTTAGAGGATACAGAATACTTTTTTTTTTTTTTTTTTTTTTGCGGTGCATGGGCCTCTCACTGTTGTGGCCTCTCCCGTTGCGGAGCACAGGCTCTGGACATGCAGGCTCAGCGGCCGTGGCTCACGGGCCCAGCCGCTCCGCGGCATGTGGGATCTTCCAAGACCGGGGCACGAACCCGTATCCCCTGTATCAGCAGGCAGACTCTCAACCACTGTGCCACCAGGGAAGCCCCAGAATACATTTTAATCGCAGTTGGGCAGAGAAAGGACAATACCAAGTAAACTGTTATCTGTAATGATTGCACAAATGTAAGGTATTCTTAGCAGTATATTTGAAGCTGTAAGAAATTCAGTGAATGTAGTTTTGCACAAAAACTCACTGTAAGTCTGTTAACTCTTTGCAGCTTCTGGTAGTCTTTTACCACAAAATATTGAACCTTCATGTGCTGCTCTTACCAAGGGTCTGAGACAGATGGGGTGAGTGTGCCCCAGGTAAAAGAATGAGAACTAAGGTACTCCCTCCTGCATCCGGCACACCTCCTCTACCCAGGAATGAGTGCTGGGGATACCGGAGGACCCCTGGCCTTAAGGAGGTCATTGTCTAGTGCAGGGGTCAGCAAACTTTTAACTATTTTAGGTTTTGCAGGTCATAAAGGCTCTGTCCCAACTACTCCACTCTGCTGTTGCAGCACAAAAGCAGGCATAGATAGTATGTAAATGAACAGGCACAGCTGCATTCCAATAAAACTGTATTTTTTTTTTAAAAAGGTAGCTGGCTAGATTTGACCCACAGGCCACAGTCTGCAAACTCTTGTTCCTAGACACTTCAAGAAAGGATTACAGGAAAAACCAATTTCTGTGTTGTTTCAAGTTCAGACCTGTTTGTTGTCTTTATCCTTGAACAACTTTTATCTGGGTATCAAATCTTTGGACCCCCTTTAGCTCCTGGAATGTTTGGAGCTGTTATGCACTGTCTTTGAGCATTGGCTCTTGCTGGGGTGTCTTCAGCCAGTTGATTCTTTATCCTTGAAGTCCAGGAATCTTATTAGGATATGGCTTAGTGATCCCAATATCAAAGGCTTTGTTTCCCACAAGAGATTTTAGCTCATTTATAATTATTGATGTGACAAGTATGTTTGTCATCCTATTTTATATTATGCTTTCTTTTTCTAGTTTCAAACTTTTCTTCACCATATCATGCTTTGCTTTATGGTTTCTGTTTCTTCTCATCTTCAGTGGCATACACAGCTTTGTCCAAGTGGGTTACTTTTATGACTGTAACTTACATATCTGTTAATTCTGTACTGTAAACAATGATGAATTTAATATTTTTTTTCCTTTCTCCTTCTTTCACCTCCATCATCCAATTATTCAACCATGTAATTTTATTTAACAGATACCTTTGTAATATTTATTTATTTTTAATTGGGGTATAGTTGTTTTACAATGTTGTGTTAAGTTTCTACCGTACAGCAAAGTGGAGTTCCCTGTGCTATACAGCATGTTCTTATTAGTTTGTAATATTCATTTAAGAGATGGTTTAATATTTCCTATTTAATATTTTCTTTCATTTTTGTGCTGAAGTTCTATTTGATATCTTCCTTGTTTTTAATATCTTTTCTCTGAGTTCTTTCATTTGTTTTATGCTCCAGTTCCATAATAGTAATAGGATAATTAAAATGAATTTATTTGTGGTAGAAAAATTGGTTGTGACTTTTTATAGTAACTTTTTTTTTTCTGAGCAAGTGTCTTTCTCTGCCACTATTTTCTATTGTTTTCCATCACTTTTTCTAGTTTATTCCTTGTACTGATCCTGTGCTATATATGTTTCATTACTCATCATGGAAGATGGTATTTTCTCTAACAACTATGTGTGGGAGGTCTGTGTTGTATAGATTTCCTGTTCCAGGTGTATTTGAATATTGTGTGTGTGTGTGTGTGTGTGTGTGTGTGTGTGTGTCTGTCTGTCTGTCTGTCTGTCCCTTACCCCTAATGGAGATAGACAAGTGCAGGGTTTTTTGAAATGCAAAGACTTTTCCCTCCTCCACTGCCACAAAAACAGACAGCCTCTTGCAAACAAGGCTTACCTATGTGATTCTCTTCCTGTAACCTCAGCTCCTCTGTTTCCTGAAAGGAACCCAGGTCTAGGGAGTTCTGGCAACTGCCGAGATTTAGATTTTTCACCTGTGGGTTCTCTCACCTAGAGATGACTTGTTTCTGGCTCTTTTGAGCTCTTTACCTGTGGTGTTTCTCTCTGCTTCTTATGCCTCCCTTTGCCTGGACCCACTGCTTCTGGCACCCCTTCCATCAGTTTTGCAGTTTGGAATTTTTGCTTTTAGTTTTGCTGAAAATGGAGTTTGTAGCTACATTTCTCATTCACCTTTTCACCTCTGAGAACAATGTATGAACATCGCTTTTTCTCTACATGCCCTCAATAAATATTTAAATCAGTTAGTTCTGATTTATATTATTTTCCTTATCAGTCTTGAGATAATTTCCTCCTTTGTTGCAAAGTGATGTCATGAAGACATGGGCATAGAGAGAGTCAGAAACAAAAGCCATGGTATCAGATGGTCTCCCATATGGAGTTTTGGGAGCATTTATTCAGCAAATACTTTTTCAGGTACTTACTATATGTGCAAAAACTGTACAAGGCACTAGTCAAATTTTAAAATATATAAATATGCCCACAGAAGCACACTGTCCAGATGGGCGTAAATTGTATCCCAATATCTCTATTTAGAAAGGCCTAGAATCTGCTTCCTCTTAATGTGTGACTTCTTGAAATCTCAGTTTCCTTATCTAAAAAATGGTTTTGATGATACTACCCACCCTTGTGACTGTTCTGGAAATTATACAAGTTGATGCCTGTTAACCACTTAGCACAATGTCTGGCACAGAGCAAGTCCTCACAATAAATAAATAGAAGGGTTGTATTATTATTATTATTATTATTATTACTGTTATTAAAGATTTATATATGAAAGTAGTGGATAATAAGATTAGACTGGTAGGTAGGGGTCAGAATGGAGAAGACCTTGAAGATTCCATTAAGAAATTTCATCTTTAGACTATGGATTCTCCAAAGAGAACGACATGATGAAAATGGTATTTTAGGAAGATTTTCTGGTCAGTCATTAATCTGTGGATAAACGAGGGAATGAAGAGGCTAGCAGCAAAAAGACTGAGTAGGAGGTATATCAGTTAAATGTTTCTTCTATACGGCAGGGGTTGAGATATTTTTAAAGGACACAGCATTAGCACCGACCAGGTAAAGAGGCATCTGAGTCATCAGAAAGGATGTTGGCTGTAACTCTTACCACTGCACCGCGCATACGAGCCAAACGGCAGCCCTATCCCTGAGTGAGAGAGTCCATTCCTGAAAATGTTATTAACTTACATAAAAAGAAATCTGGAAGAAGATGCTTCTAGAGTTGGTTAATTGTGCCAATCAGCAGAAATGCCAGGGCCCACCCACATCCCTCAGAACCCGCCTTTCCACACACCCTGATCAAAGGGGGTCTCTGGTGGCCCCTGCGGCCCCTGCCTGCAGCATCTCTCTGCCCCAGGAGCTGTCTCCTCCCACTTGGAGGGCAGGCGGGAAGTTCCAGGGAGGTGACACCAGGGGCAGTGCTCCAGCAATGCCTCAGGGGGGTTGTTGGATAGAACTCAGGTTTCCTCACCACTTGGGCAGGACAACTCTGATATGTGTCCTACACATTGTCCCCGAGGTCCCCAGCAGGACTGAGGCTCAGTGACCAGCAGCGAAACCTGCTCCTTAAGGCACACTGTGCTGACTCCCTTCCTTCCCCTATCATTCCCCACTTCCCTACTGACGTTTCCTGAGATCACTCCCCATAAACGTCTTCAACTTAAATATTTTTCTCAGGATGGTCTTCTTGAGGAGACAGTGCATAGACTTTCAACCTGGGGTTTGTCCCAAAGACATTCTTCTCATTTTATCAGAGAAAAAAGTACTTTTCAGAAGGCCCACAACATCTTCTCTGTGTATGTCACTGGCCCACAATGGAGTCACATGTCCCTGCCCAAGCGTCAAGTAATTACAAAGGGAATGAGATGAACATGATGCACTTAGGCCAGTCATGACTCTCATCCTGGGGCACAATACAGCAGATACTTGAGTACCATTGGAGTTAGGTTACCAAGGAAGAATGACTGATGGGCAAGCTCCACAGTCTTCCTGGAAAAGGCTTCTCTGATATGTGGGCACGAGGTGATAAGAACATCCACCGTGGCATTGGCAGTGAAAACCTGCATCTGAATCTTGGACTGGATTCATCACCCAGTGAATTCTGAGCCTTTCATCTTCCTTTAGAAATAAATGAGAAGTTTTAGCCTTCAACTCTGTGATAAACCTACCATGAGTCTGATCTGTGTATTTCTTACATGTAATGGGCTTAATATTGATACACCTTCATCATCCACTAGGAATAACATTTTTCATAATGACTGGGTATTCACACCACCTTTCCTTTCATTGATCTGAGTGCTCAGATCTACATTAGAACCACTTAGGAGTAGATGTGCCACACGCCAGCCTTTGATTATACTGTGAAGTATCAAGTATCCCTACATGCTTCCACATTATTACACCTAACATGGGCGTAGAATGGCTGCCTAGAAAGCATTTATTCATATCCAGACAGTCTATGTGGCCAAGACAGCTAACGATTGATAACTCAGGCCACAAAGGGTCTTTGGAAAAAAAATTCTAGAGTTTATTCTTGTTTCGTATGAATGACTAATGAAAAGACCGAAGATTCCTCATCAGCCTTCTCCTGACAGCCAGGAGCTGTTTCCAGGCAGACCTTCTGCCTCAGTGCAGGAACTTCGCTGCCATTTTGCTCACTTAACTTTTCCTAAATCCCAGGCAACTGCACCATTCACCGAGATTATCTCCCAAAGGGGAGACCCCTCTGAGGAGGACACAGAGAGAGAACTCCCCCTGGGCTGAGCCTGTCAGACACTTCACGGCAGATGGGGAAGAGAGAAGAGTGAGTGTTTGGGACCTGGAGCTGTCCCGTCAGCAAGGACTAGAGCCCAGCTGCTGGTGCTGCCTGTGATATGTGAAGCTCAAGGTTATGGAGTTTGCCTTCAGCTGGTGCTCTTTTATCTTTGTTGGCATGGAAATAAACTGGTTTCACTTTTTATTTCCTCTGTAAAAGTCCTTCAAATTCTAACAAACTAATGGAGCCAATTCCTTTTGCCACCCCAATCCAAGTCCATTAACACCCACCCTGCTTTTCATCATAACCTGTGTCCCTTTCCAAGCCAAGCAACCATTCACCGTCAGTTTGTCCTGTAGGAGGAAAAGACCCAAAGGTGTCTGATAATTCCTGGTTGAGACAGAGATTCAGGGAGGATGTCAGGCAGTTGAGAACCCTTCAGAGACTGTGTGCCTGTCAATCTCAGCCTTTGGGCTGACAGCCAGGAAGATGGGCCATTAGCAGGAAACTGCCTTTCGACCTTCACTAATGGTAGGCACTGCAGAAGTGGGGGGCGTGGTGAGCCCCATCCTTACAAACAAATGCTGAAGGGCCTCCACAAAGGAAAAAGAAGAAGCTGAAGCTTCCAGCTTCCATCTCACTGAATAGTCAGGCATTGCAAAGGGTAAGACTTAAAGGACTTCGAAGCTTTTTCTCAATGCTGTATTTTCCCTACATTTGTTATTTTATCTCCTGTTGTTGCATGATATTAACAGGAAAGCCCAATATGAAAGATACCTGTGGTCCCAAACCAGGAAATGGAGTGAGGCAGAGCAGAAGGACTGGGTGCCCCCGACAGCTGGTTTCAGGAGAAACAGAAACCAAGGAATAGAGCGAGTAATAGCAGCTCTAAGAAGACAGGAAGTCAAACTGGGGCATTTCCGGGAAGACAAAGCAAGTGGAGGAAGATGTCCTTGACCTCAGATAGGTCTATGGAAGTCAGACCAAAACCAGAACTCTAGGAATCACTGTGTCAATAGGAGCTGCATGAGTTTTTAAGTCTAGATCTATACCATCCAATACAGTACCAGTCACCACGTGGCTACTGAGCACTTGAAATATAGCTGCTTAGAATTGAGATATACATCCGATTTTGAAGACTTCATACAAAATATATATATATATATATACATATATTGATGCACATTAGTTTTTTACATTGCATACTGAAATGACAGCAATCGTAATATAAAATTGAAATACATTATTAAAATTAATTCCCCATTTTAATGTGGTTACTTAAAAATTTTTAATTACATGTGTGGCTCACATCACATACCTATTGGACACCACTTGTCCGTGTAGCCAGAGCATAAGCTGGCCCATTTTGAGCAGCACAAACCTTAAAACACATATTTTCCATCCCTACTGACCCAAGCACGTCTTAGAGCTATTTTAGACAATGACTAATTGACTAGGAGAGAACTAATCTTGCTTGCTTAATTCCAGATCCCAACCTCAAGGACATGGGGCCAGGAAGCAGGCAATAATTTAGACACTATAAACCAGTCACATAGCAAAGTTACCAAACTCCCAGTTCCCTGAAAGATAGAGATGAAGGCCTAACACACACTCCTGAGTTGTTTTGACAGGAGGCAGACCCCCTCCAGATGAAAACTGCTGACCACAAGCACTCAGACCCCAGATCATTTGAAACCAGAAGACTGGTGATGCTTGAGACTTCACCTTATGCCAACCAATCTGAGAACTGTACACAAGCTGCTCATGTGCCCTGCAGCCCCCTCCCTCACTCTGCGTTTAAAACCTTTGTCTCCGGGCTTCCCTGGTGGCGCAGTGGTTGGGAGTCCGCCTGCTGATGCAGGGGACGCGGGTTCGTGCCCCAGTCCGGGAAGATCCCACATGCCGCAGAGAGGCTAGGCCCGTGAGCCTTGGCCGCTGAGCCTGCGCGTCCGGAGCCTGTGCTCCACAGCAGGAGAGGGCACAAAAGTGAGAGGCCCGCGTACTGCAAAAAAAAAACACCCAAAACAAACAAACGAAAACCTTTGTCTCCTAACTGGCAACTTGGAGATGGACTGAGGACATTAGTCCACCATCTTCCCAGGTTGCTGGGCTCCTGAATAAAGCACCTTTTCCTTTTCCACCAATACTTGTCTCTCGAGTATCGGCCTTTCCAGCAGAGAGCAGTCGAACTTGCGTTTGGTACATCTGGACAAAGGGGTGCAGAATTTCAAAAGTCTGGGTGGCAGGGCCACCAGGTAGGAGAGTTTGGGCCTGCCTGACAGCCAGCCAGGAGGGCTTTCATTTAATACATTAACTCTTCCTCTTGTCTCCAAAAGAAATCAACTTTGGGGGATGCTGACGGCACAGGAAGCAGGAAGCAGGAAAAGGTGTTGATTCCCTTCTCTGCTCCAGTTATTTTTGGTTTTGTCTGAGTGCCACTGTCATGGAAATTTGCATCTCCTTGCTGACCCCGACAGAGACCAGTGGTCTACTGCAATAAGCATGCCATCGGACGTGCCCAAGTGTCCTCCCTTCTGCATCAAGGCACCAAGCTCAAAGGCAATGTGAATATCCTGGAAACCAAGTTTGTTCTATTTACTCAAGTACTGAGGTTTTTCTTTATCCTATTGACTTATTACTGGAATTTGCAGAACATTTTGTGAATTCTGGTTGATTGGTAGGTTTTGGTTTCAAAAAGTCTTTTTTGTTTTCAGTGTTGTGTTTTTCTTTTTTAAGAAAACCCATTCATCTAGTTAACAAAAATGAATGATTCATGCAAAGTACAGGTACTTTATCATGCCCTCAATGAACTCCCAGACTAATTGAGTGAGAGACATTTGTTTTTAAGAAAAAAGTTACAGATACCATAAGAGAAATCTGTACAGAATAAGGAGGCACATAAGGGAAGGAGTGATCAATTTTCCTCTGGAGAGATCAGGAAAGGCTCTAAGGGCCTTGGATTTCAGACACCTCCCCCCACCCCCGATATATACACACACACACACTCCTCCCCACCAAGTCTGAGATCCAAATTAGTGCATCTAGATGCCTCCAGACATTTCCACTTGGGTGCCTCAGAAACATCTCAAGCTTAACATATATAATATGTATCTTACTTTTTTCAAAGAAAAAAAAATACACCCGTTCCTTCCCTATCATCCACAGTGCCTTCAGTTCCCCTGTCTCAACAAATGGCATCACTACCTACTTAGTTCTAAACCACAATCTGAGGCTCACTCTTGATTCCTCCCTTTTTCTCCACACCACCCCAGACAAGTCATCTAGGTAGCCTGCCAATTCATCATCTCTCTCACCCAGGTTAATGCAGCTGACCCTACATGGACTCACTTCCTCCACTCCTCTCCCTTACAGTCTAATTTCTAGGTAGCAACATACATGACCTTCTACAAACATAAATCAGGTCCTGTAACTTACCTGCTCATACCTATCAATGGATCTTAATTGCACAAATAAAATTCCAAACACTTAACTCAGAACCTGCAAAGATTTATTAAACAGGACACAAAAAATACTAGCCATGAAGGGAAATAAGATAAATTGAATTATGTTGAAATTAATAACTTCCAATGTTATATATATTATATATGTTAAGAGAATTGAAAAGGCAACACTCTCTGAATGAGAGAGGTATTTACAAACATATACCCAACAAAGGACTCATATCTATAATGTACAAGAACTCAGACAAATCAATAAGAAAATCAGAAACTACAGAAAAATGAGCCAAATACTTGAACAAACCCTTGACAAGAGAGAACATCCAAATGGCCAACATACATATGTAAAGGGGCTCAGCTCACCAGGGACTAATCAAAGCCTCAGTGCAAGACCACTACACCCATCAGGATACCTGAAGTGTACAAGGCAGATGGAATAATGCCAAGCATTGGAGGGGGTATGGAGCAACACTGCTGGTGAGAGCGTGACTTGGTACAAAATGGCATGAAAACTATTTGGAAGTATCTATTAAAGTTGAATATATGCAAACCCAATGCTCCATCAATCCTACCCTTAGATACACACACACACACACACACACACCCAAAATCTATGTATACGTACATGCATACACCTGAAGACAGGTACAAGACTGTTGTCAGCAGCACTACTCATAAATATGCCCCAAGTGGAAATTAACCAAATGCCCATTAATGGTAGATGAATAAATAAATTTTGGTTTAGTCACATAATTATTCAACAGCAATGAAAATGATTTCAATCACAGGAAATATATGATTGAATTTCAAGATCATACTGAACAAAGGAAAAGAAAAGAGTGCTTCCTGTATGATTTGTTTGCACTACATTCAAAAGCAGGCAAAACTGATGAGTGCAGTTAGAAGTCTGGTAAGTGATTCCCTTGGCAGGAGTGAGGCCATAATGACTGAAAAGGAGACAAAGGGGTGCTTCTGGCTGCTGGCTGTGTTCTGTTTCCTGATTTGAATGTTGGTTACACAGGTATGTTTTGTGTGACAAAATTTATAAAAATTGTACTATGGTTTATGTACTTTTATCTATGTATCTCAAACTTCAATAAAAGTTTTTAAAAATCCACACTTCCAACTACAGCCCAAGGCCCCACCCTCTCCAACCTCACCCCGAGCTCCTTTTCCCCCACTTTCCCTGCTCCAGCCCAGTGCTTTTTTCAGCCTCTCAAATACACCAAGCTCACTGCCACCTCAGGACCCTTGCTCATCATGTTCCCTCATTCTGAATGCTCTCCCTGCCCCACGCCCTTCACCCAGCTGGCTCCAATTCTCCTTTGCACCTAAGCTTGGATATCTCCTCTTCTTGGTCACCACACAAGTAGGTCTCCATTTGTTATTTTCTATCTCAAGCCCCTGTTTCCTTCTTTCACAGCACCTATCACACCTTGCCTTATTTGTCTGTGTATAATGTTGGCAGGTGTTCAGAAATTCTGGTCAGAATGTTCGCTGCACAAGAGTGCAAACTATCTGCAGTAGGCACCAGTCCCTCTGAACAAGGGTGACCAACTTGTCTGGTTTGCCCACATAGGTTTTAAAGACCCACATCCTGGGACACCCCTCAGTCCTGAGCACAACAACACAGGTGGTCACCTTAGTCAGAATACAGCCTGCTGCCACTACATAGTAAACACTTAATAAATGTTGAACAAACGAATTTTTTTAAAAGTGTTGTCCACGGCTTCCCTGGTGGCACAGTGGTTGAGAGTCTGCTTGCCGATGCAGGGGACGCAGGCTCGTGCCCCGGTCTGGGATGATCCCACATGCCGTGGAGCGGCTGGGCCCGTGAGCCATGGCTGCTGAGCCTGCGCGTCCCAAGCCTGTGCTCCGCAATGGGAGAGGCCACAACAGTGAGAGGCCCACGAACCACAAAAAAAAAAAGGTGTTGTCCAAAGACAAGGTTGCCCACTCTCACCACTCTTATTCAACATAGTTTTGGAAGTCCTAGCCACGGCAATCAGAGAAGAAAAAGGAATCCAAATTGGAAAAGAAGAAGTAAAGCTGTCACTGTTTGCAGATGACATGATACTATACATAGAGAATTCTAAAGATGCTACCAGAAAACTATTAGAACTAATCAATGAATCTGGTAAACTAGTAGGATACAAAATTAATGCACAGAAATCTCTGGCATTCTTATACACTAGTGATGAAAAATCTGAAAGAGAAATTAAGAAGACACTCCCATTTACCATTGCAACAAAAAGAATAAAATATCTAGGAATAAACCTACCTAAGGAGACAAAAGACTTGTATGCAGAAAATTATGACACTGATGAAAGAAATTAAAGATTATACAAATAGATGGAGAGATATACCATGTTCTTGGATTGGAAAAATCAACATTGTGAAAATGACTCTACTACCCAAAGCAATCTATAGATTCAATACAATCCCTATCAAACCACCACTGGCATTTTTTACAGAACTAGAACAAAAAATTTCACAATTTGTATGGAAACACAAAAGACCCCGAAGAGCCAAAGCAAACTTGAGAACAAAAAACGGAGCTGGAGGAATCAGGCTTCCTGACTTCAGACTATATTACAAAGCTACAGTAATCAAGACAGTATGGTACTGGCACAAAAACAGAAATATAGATCAATGGAACAGGATAGAAAGCCCAGAGATAAACCCACGCACGTATGGTCACCTTATCCTTGATAAAGGAGACAAGAATTTACAGTGGAGAAAAGACAGCCTCTTCAACAAGTGGTGCTGGGAAAACTGGACAGGTACATGTAAAAGTATGAAATTAGAACACTCCCTAATACCATACACAAAAATAAACTCAAAATGTATTAAAGACCTAAATATAAGGCCAGACACTATAAAACTCTTAGAGGAAAACATAGGCAGAACATATGACATAAATCAGGGCAAGATCCTTTTTGACCCACCTCCTAGAGAAATGGAAATAAAAACAAAAATAAACAAATGGGACCTAATGAAACTTAAAAGCTTTTGCACAGCAAGGGAAACCATAAACAAGACAAAAAGACAACCCTCAGAATGGGAGAAAATATTTGCAAATGAAGCAACTAACAAAGGATTAATCTCCAAAATTTACAAGCAGCTCATGCAGCTCAATATCAAAAATACAAACAACCCGATCCAAAAATGGGCAGAAAACCTAAACAGACATTTCTCCAAAGAAGATATAGATTGCCAACAAACACATGAAAGAATGTTCAACATCACTAATCATTAGAGAAATGCAAATCAAAACTACAATGAGATATCATGTCACACCAGTCAGAATGGCCATCATCAAAAACTCTAGAAACAATAAATGCTGGAGAGGGTGTGGAGAAAAGGGAACACTCTTGCACTGTTGGTGGGAATGTAGATTGATATATCCACTATGGAGAACAGTATGGAGGTTCCTTAAAAAACTAAAAATAGAACTACCATATGACCCAGCAATCCCACTACTGGGCATATACCTGAGAGAACCATAATTCAAAAAGAGTCATGTACCAAAATGTTCATTGCAGCTCTATTTACAATAGCCAACACATGGAAGCAATCTAAGTGTCCATCAACAGATGAATGGATAAAGAAGATGTGGCACATATATACAATGGAATATTACTCAGCCATAAAAAGAAACAAAACTGAGTTATTTGTAGTGAGGTGGATTGACCTAGAGTCTGTCATACAGAGTGAAGTAAGTCAGAAAGAGAAAAACAAATACCGTATGTTAACACATATATATGGAATCTAAGAAAAAGAAAAAAAGGTCATGAAGAACCTAGGGGTAAGACGGGAATAAAGACACAGACCTACTAAAGCATGGACTTAAGGATATAGGGAGGGGGAAGGGTAAGCTGTGACAAAGTGAGAGAGTGGCATAGACATATATACACTAACAAATGTAAAATAGCTTCCTAATGGGAAGTAGCCGCATAGCACAGGGACATCAGCTAGGTGCTTTGTGACCACCTAGAGGGGTGGGATAGGGAGGGTGGGAGGGAGGGAGATGCAAGAGGAAAGAGATATGGAAACATATGTATATGTATAACTGATTCACTTTGTTATAAAGCAGAAACTAACATGCCATTGTAAAGCAATTATACTCCAATAAAGATGTTTAAAAAATTAAAATAAATTTAAAAAATTAAAAGTGTTGTCCAGATGAACAAAAAAAGAAGCAGACACATAACACTTATTTTCCAAAACTGGCATAGAAAGAAAGGAAAAGAGGTCAAGATGGAGGGCCTCTGCACCCAGCAGGGCCTCTGTGATGTGCTTACTAGGAGTGATTATATACTGATGCAACCTTGTCTCAGGCTTTCAAAGTTGATTCTGTGGTTTGTTGGTGGGTAACTCTTCCCCCGCAAGGCTTCTTTTACTGCCTGGAAAGAAAGCTGCTGAAAGACAAAGTAATAGGCACTGCCTGCAAACGCGTTGGTCAAAACATTTCATTTAAATGATTGTGCTCTGTTGGCATCCTCAGGAAATGGAAGCCCTTCAGAAAACTTGCCATCAATCTGTCAGGTAGAGCAACTCTGCAGCCTCCACAGGCACTAGGACAATCTTCCTTTTCCTCTAGTGTGTGTCTTTCAGACTCCAGTGTCGTCATCAGGTGAAAGCAAGGTTTCTGAAATTGAAATGATGCCCTGAGTGTGTGTTGCTTTCACTCAAGTCCTCCTTTGTAAGCCACCGAGAGCTCTGTCATGGCCATGCCTTAGCAGAACTAGTTACCTAGTAGTAACTAGGTAACTAGTTATTAGTTACCTAGTTATTAGGTAACTAATGGCCAGGTATTCTTGACCACTTGTGCCTGTGTAAGGGATGGGCCAGCGAATTCAGCTGAAATGAAAAGGCAGCGATTTTCATGACTGGGAGTTACAGATTTAGTCTGACAAGAAATCACAGGACACACAGAGCATTCCACACACACTCTTACACAATTCCTATGGTCCATTATTCCAACCTGGCTTTATTGGTGAAAGCATTTACAAATAACCATATTGTATTTCTGCAACTGATTCTGCAGTTTCTTGAATAAAGGCAGAGTCCATTTCCCAGGCACTGGTGTTGGACTCAGCCATGAAACTTATTTTGGCCAGTTGGGTGTGGGTGGTGTCATAACAGCTCCAGGCATAGACCTTAGGAGGCATCACATCTTTCCACTCTTGCTCATATTGTGCAGCCATGAGAAGAACATGTGTCAGGTAGCTCACTGGTCCAAGGAGGGCAAAAAAAATGTAGAAAACACCTGAACCCAACCCATGGCTTCAAGCCAAGTTCCCATGAGCAAGGCCTAGATCAGCCAATCCCCAACCAACACACAGATGTGTGAGTGAGAAGACTGACTGCTGTTTTTAGCCACTGAGTTGGAGTGGTTTTTTAGCCAACATTTTTGTGGAAAAAGAAAATTGACACAAAGAAAATGAGTCTACCTATGACTTGGTGCTCTCCTACACCCCCTAATGAAAGTCAACTTTACCATCCCCTTCCACAAGGTCAGCAGCAACTCTTGGGCAAAGTCATCTCAGACCAGTAAAAAAATGACTGAGCATCCGCAATGTGTCAAGCGCTGAGAACACAGGGATGACTACATCAGTCTCTTATCCTGGAAGAGTTCATGTTCTGGGTGGGACACAGACACCTGAAAAACACCTGAAAAACCATAAGATTCTAAAATGTGCACTGGACTGCATTCCCACTGTGATGTTAAGTGATAAGCCCATTGTCCAAGAGAGATCATCTTCCATGCATTGAGAAGATGCATAGCCCAGTGATGGGCAGTGAGGCAGGCATGGGGCCATTACTTTGCACCGAGAGATCAGCACAGTGACAAGGGACAGGATGTCCAGTCCCTCCAGTCCTCAGACAGTGGCTGAATGGCATTTGGGGTAGTGTCTATATAGACCAACAGAAAGTGACTGTCTCCTGACACTAGGAATCCACTTCCTCCAGAGTAGGAAACAAAATGAGAAGAGTTGGTTTATAGTGTCAACTTGCACAGTTCCAAAGAGCAGTAACCTATGTTGTCGTTTAGCATAATCACCTTCTTTTTTAACAAATATATATTGAGGTATACTTTATTTACCATAAACTTCACCTGTCTTAAGTATAAATTCAACAATTTTTAGTAAATTCAAAGAGTTATGCAACCAGGACCAGAATTCAATAATAGAACACTCTGTCACCCCAATCTATTCATCTGCAGTCACTCCTGATTCCCATCCCCAGCTCTAGGCAGCCACTAATCTACTTTCTGTCTCTACTGATGGCCTTTATTGGAGATTTCATATAAACAGAATCATATAATAATGTCATCTTTTGCATCTGGCTCTTTCACTCAGCATGTTTCTGAGGTTCATCCATGTTTTAGAATGCATTGATGCATTTTGTTTTTTAAGGAAATTAGTTTCCTTTTCCAACTTCACTCCTGCCCAAGAAAAATAGAATTAGAACATTACACATATTGATAACTTTACTTTCTTCAGCAATCAGGCCCAGGGAGGCTGGTGCCTACAAGGAATGGAGAAAATATTGATTGAAGTAAAAGCAAGATCAATTCTCCACCTGATATCAACATGATATCAATATGTTTGGTAAATATTTAAGCATTTCAGTTCGGCAATCCAGAAAGGACATGTTTTTATATAGTTGCTTACTACTTCCATCAGTGAGACTGGGTCAAATCAGCCCCCAAATAATTTAAGGGGACTTTTCCTTTAATAAAATCATGAAGAGAACAACTTAAGCACTATACAGAATACAATTTTGAGTGTGTAATCAGCCAAGGGAATTGTCCAGTCTGCTTGGGAACTATGAACAGTCCCATGGACCAGCCATGCCCCCAAGCACAGAACCGCATTAAAACCGCTGCAAATATCCTATGCCCAATGCACACATTCAGATTTTCATAGCTGTTTCAGGACCTCATGTTACATGGCACATCTGTCTTGCACTCTGAGGCCACCTATGACATCACCAGTCAGCAGAGAGACAATGTCACGCTAAACATCTCTAAACAAAGAGGCTGCAACTGTGCCAAGCCTGATTTTGTAAGCCAAGGGGAAGTGATCTGGCAGTGCTTTGGCAGCGAGGTTGAATCCAAAATGATCTGGAGGAGAAATCAGGTTTAAATTAAACAGAATTGAACTGAACAGAGAAAAGGAGAAGATAGAACCTTGTGACTGTAATAAATCCTTCCAATTCAAGGTCAGGAAATAGTGGATGGGAAAAGAAGATGGGAACATAACAAAACCTCCAAATGCATCTGAATCATCCACACTCATCTGGTAGAAAACAGGGTGTAAACAACACAAAGAGGATACTGCCTGAGGGTCCTTAAGTCACTTACCTCTCTACTCCCACAGCCTAAGCCTTTTAGGTAAAGTAAGGGCCACTAGAATTATCCCCCATTTTTAAAACGTGGATCTCTCTGGAAAGGGTGGAATCAGTCATATCCCTTGGTCCATGGAACATTATCATGATCAGTTTGTACAAGGTCCTTCTCTTGTTTTATTTCTTTATTTACTTTTCTTATGATTTTTCTCTTTCCTGTTTCCCTCCCTGTCAGCAGCCATTTTCCTGTTTTTTGTTTTTTGGGGGAGTGTTTTGTTTTTTTTGTTTGTTTGTTTGTTTTTTGCGGTACGCAGGCCTCTCACTGTTGTGGCCTCTCCCGTTGCGGAGCACTGGCTCTCCATGCGCAGGCTCAGCAGCCATGGCTCACGGGCCCAGCTGCTCTGCGGCATGCGGGATCTTCCCGGACCGGGGCACAAACCCGTGTCCCCCACATTGGCAGGCAGACTCTCAACCACTGCGCCACCAGGGAAGCCCCCATTTTCCTGTTTTTAAGGTACATGTTGTAAATATATGCTGCTATTTGCTCTGCAGTATTTTTATTATGTAAAGATAATGTTACAAATCTCATTGTTTCCTTCCAACTTCTACTAAGAACTAGCTTTTAAATTTTTTTATTTAAACTAAAAAAAAAAAAGCAACTAAAAAAACAGTTCACCCATTACCCCCCACCCCCTGTCCCCCACCTTATAACCATCATTCTATTCTCTGTATCTGTAAGCTTGGTTTGTGGTTTTTTGCTTTTATTGATATATTTTTCTTAGATTACACATATGAGATCATATGGTATTTGTCTTTCTCTGCCTGAGTTATTTCATTTAGCATAATGCCCTCAAGGTCCATTCATGACGTCACAAAGGGCAAGATTTCATTCTTTTTTATGTCTGAATTGCATTTCATCATGTGTGTATGTATGTATGTGTGTATGTGTGTGTGTGTGTGTATGTATCAATTTCTTTATCCATTCTTCTGTCGCTAGACACTTAGGTTTCTTCCATATCATAGCTGTTGTAAATAATGCTACAATGAATGGGGATGCATATATCTTTTCAAATTAGTGTTTTTGTTTTCCTCAGATAAATATCCAGAAGTGGGATTTCTGAATCATATGATAGTTCTAGGTTTAATTTTTTGAGGAACCTCCATGCTGTTCTCCATAGTGGTTGCACCAATTTACATTCCCACTAATAGTACACAAAAGTTCCCTTTTCTCCACATCATCGCCAACACTTGTAATTTCTTATCTTTTTGAAGATAGCCATTCTGACAAGTGTGAGGTGATATCTCACTGTTGTTTTGATTTGCATTTCCCTGATGATTAGCAATGTTGAGCATCTTTTTATGTGCCTGTTGGCCATTTGTAAGTCTTCCTTGGAAAAATGTCTATTCAGATCTTCTGCCTATTTGTTAATCAGATTGCTTGGTTTTCTACTCTTGAGTTGTAGGAGTTCTTTATATACTTTGGACATTAGCACTAACCTTTTAATGTCCTCATTGCTATGTGTACCTCAAGTCCATTTCTGCTATCCATGAGCACAAAACCACATTTTGTCTGTGCATTCCCCGGGTGGTGGAATTTCTTCCAACTCCTCACCACCAACAACAATGCTGGGATGATAAGACCTCTACATGGCCTCTGTAGACCAGGTGGAAATTCTTTTAACTACACACCCAGGAGCAGACTACACATAGACTTCATACCACCAAGAATGCCAGAACTCTCCAGAGTGGCTGCACTGGTCTACACGACCACCAATTGTCTCCCCTGTCCAAATTTTCTATATTTTGCCAGCCCAATGGATGTCAAATGATAACTCATTATTGTTTTACTATTACTTTCTTGATTATTAAAAGTTTGAGTATTCTTCATATGCTTCTTAGCCATTTGGGTTTCCGTCTTTTATACACTGCCTGCTCATATCTTTTGCCTGTCTTTCTATTGGAGTGTTGGGTTTTTCTTGTCGATTTTTAAAAGTTTTTCATATATTCTAGAAATTATCACTTGTCAGCTTAGACACTGAAAATGTTTCCTCCCAATATGATAGGTGTCTATTAACTTTGTACATGGTATCCTTAAACAGAAATCTTTAATAAATTCATCAATTTAATTTTTTAAAGAGATATTGGGAAAGTTGGATGTTTATCTGTTTATACACTTTTTAAAGTAAATAACAGGACATGTCTCAAGCTATCACTACCAAAAAAAAAGGGGGTGGCATTTATTAGAACTCAAAAATATTCAAGGGCCAGGGGGTGGGGGGGTGGGGGGCAGAGTCAGGTGGCCAGAACCAAGGACTGGAGAGCAGTCAGGAACTGAGGCATCTTCCCTTCTCTCTCTCTCTCTCTCTCTCACTCTCATTTCTACCTCTCTCTACATCTGCCTGGCCCCTCTCTCCAGATTTGCTTTCCTCACTCTCCCATCAGCTATTCCAAGCTCCTGAGTTTCTAAGTCCTCAGTTCAGAAAGCTCACTAGTAACTACACATTGCAAATTCCAAAATCCTGGAGTAGGGATTAGTAGGTCCAACTGTTTAATCAATAATGGCCAAAAGATAGGGTCAGATCAACAGAGACGGGGCTTCAAGGGTGCACTACTTTGGTGGCAGCTCTCAGAAAAGGAGACTCAGGCCTGTGCCAACAGTGCATAAAGAATGAGGAGAGACATAAAATTTGGTAAATGAGTGGATGTGAGACTTGTGTGAGATTTGTCTTAATACCTGACAGTACTTCCTGTCTTGTTCTCTCTGCTGAGACCAGAGGGCACCTGGAAATAAGTGATGATTCCTGGAGCATTTGTGGGTCTCACTCTTCAAGGGTGACCTGTTGTCCCACTGGTGTCCCTGATAGTTGGTGATATGTCCCAGTCAGCCTAATGAGATGTTTCTATATCCAGACTATATCTGACTACATCAGAGACCATATGTCAAAAGCTGTGGCTCTTAGTCCCTGACTAAGGTCTGAATGGATAAAAGATTCCATTTTTCCCATGAAAAGCATCCTCTCTAAAGAGCTATCTGGTCTCTAGGGCCTAACTACAATAACCAAATATATATATTTCAGCCTCCATTATTCTTTTACAAATCTGATTCCATACCTTGTGTATATTACACAGCATGTGTGTATATTATGACTATTTTACTTTCCTTTATATATACATATACTACATAAAAACAGTTAATATTACTGAGTTCTCATTATGAGTCAGGCACTGGGCTAAGTGCTTAACATTTATAATTGCCACTCAACACTTATAATCCTCCCACATAATAACTATAGTCCCCACAGTGACTCTATGAGGAATTATTATCATTTCCAATTTTTAGCTGAGTATCCTGAGAGGTAGATGATTTAAGTAATCTTCCCAGAGTTACAAAGTGGTGGGTGTAAAGCTCAGATTCAGATATACCTGGATTCACCATCACAACAAGATATTCCATCCTTACATACATGTGGATGTGTTTGTTTGATGTTTACTATTCACTGGTCCACTGCTATTATTACCTGCCTTAGGTTACTAAGGCTCAAAAGTCAGTAACTACTTTCTATTGCTTTCCATTGTACTGCATGTCTCAGCTTATCCAATTTTTTTTTTTTTTTTTTTTTTTGTGGTACGCGGGCCTCTCACTGCTGTGGCCTCTCCCGTTGCAGAGCACAGGCTCCAGAAGGGCAGGCCCAGCGGCCATGGCTCACGGGCCCAGCCGCTCCGCGGTATGTGGGATTTTCCCGGACCGGGGCACGAACCCGCGTCCCCTGCATCGGCAGGCGGACTCTCAACCACTGCGCCACCAGGGAAGCCCCATGTCTCAGCTTAGACATATACGTTTAAAAGGAATGATAAATCTGTGGATGAAAGAGTGCCAACAGCATATAGTGCCTGATTTGAACACTGAGGGAAATCCTCTGGGTACAAACACAACACATGAGGAGATATAAGTGAAACACCGGGAAATGTGGAAGGAGGGAAGATGGATGAACCCAGGCAAAGAGGGGAGGATCTCGAAGTCCAGGTGTTAGTGCATCTTCTGAAGAGCAGAGCACAGCTCAAGAGAAGGAGTATCCCAGTCTCCAGGAGGGCCACATGGGTGTGCTTACAGCAGACAGAATCATCTAATGCTTGATCACAGAACTCGTCCCTGACTGCCTCTGGGAGTTATTGCAGAGGAGGAGAAAGGATCCAGAAAGACCCAGGTTTGGCTCTTACTTCTGCCTATCATTCGTGATTTGACCTTGGAAATTTTACTTTACCTCCCTGCACTCTCATTCATTTCCTTGTCTGTAAACTAATCCTTCCCTTGAAGGGTTGTTGCAAGAATTAGAAATGACTTAGCATCATGGGTGGCATACGGGAGCCATTTGATAAGTTACCATCATTGTCATCGCAGTCATTGAACGACGGGGAAGAAGATCAGGGGTCTCCCTGTTCCCCAGTAATATTTCGGAGCCTCAGACACATGGCTGGGGCTTCTGGGTTCCTGTAGGTCTTCTCAGGCCGAGGAATGGCCAGTAAATCTCTATTCTCTCTCCAAGAGAAAGAACAGAGCCCCACAGCCCCTGCTCCATGGCTCCATTTAGAAATCTTTCAGATTAAAAATGACCAAAAACCCAATTAAAACTGGCTTAAGCAAGAAGGGGACAGTATTGGCTCACATAACTGGAAAGGCCACAGAAGTGCTGGTTTTAGGACCCACTGGATTTGAGGCTTAATCCCAGATTTCAGGATTCTCTCTCCTTCCCTGACCTTGATTCTACCTCCCATCCTCCAGGTTGGCTTTAACAGTGTGGTAAAACTTTAAAAGGAAAAAAAACGTGCCTGTAGCTACAGCTTCACACATTCTGCCCTGAGCAACACCATGAAAATATTCCTTTTCTGGTCATTCCTGGAAAAGTCAGGGAGTCACGCTGCTTGGGACAGTTTGGCTCCCATGCTCATCCTGAACCAATCCTGAGACCAAGGCAAGGAAACTATACTGGTGAGTTTAGGCCTGGGTCCCACACCCAGCCCTAGGGCTAGGGGTAAATTCAGCCCCACCTAAACCATTTGGACAGAGTGAGGTGGAAGAAGTTCCCTAAGAAAAACTGAAGTGCTATTAGCTGAAGAAGAAAATGGATGCTGGCAGACAAAAGCAAAAGATACATAGCCCAGGCCCTACACAGTATCAGAAAAACAATAATACCAATATTTACTGAATGCTGACTGTGCTGTGGGATAAGCACTTTTCCTTAGCTACCTCATTTAATCCTTATAATAATGACGCACTGTATATATCATTGCTGTCCCCATCTAACAGATTATGAAACTGAGACTCAGAGAGACTAAGTAATTTGTCTGAGGTCATGGCTCTCATAAATGTCAGGGCTGAGATGTGAACTTAAGCCATTGACTCAAGAGTCCATTCCTTGAAAAGATACATGCACCCCAATACTCATAGCAGCACGATTTACAAGAGCCAAGATATGGAAGCAATCCAAATGCCCATCAACAGATGAATGGATAAAGAAGATGTGGTACATGTATATAATGGAATATTACTCAGCCATAAAAGAAGAATGAAATAATGCCATTTGCAGCAACATGGATCGACCTAGAGATTATCATACCAAGTGAAGTAAGTCATAAATAGAAAGACAAATACCACA
Organism: Kogia breviceps; assembly: GCF_026419965.1. Lineage (NCBI taxonomy): Eukaryota > Metazoa > Chordata > Mammalia > Artiodactyla > Physeteridae > Kogia > Kogia breviceps. The sequence goes on along the minus strand of NC_081319.1, from coordinate 54,246,493 downwards.
CAATATCACTTTTATGGGGACTCTAAAAACATGATACAAATGAACATATTTGCAAAACAGAAATAGACTCACAGACATTGAAAACAAACTTACGGTTACCAAAGGGAAAAGGTGAGGGGGAGGGATAAATTAGGAGTTTGGGATTAACATATACACACTACTATATATAAAATAACCAACAAGGACCTACTGTATAGCACAGGGAACTATATTCAATATCTTGTAATAACCTATAAGAGAAAAGAATCTGAAAAAGAATATATATGTGTATATATATGTATAACTGAATCACTTCTCTGTATACCAGAAACATTGTAAATCAACTATACTTCAATAAAAATAAAATTAGGAAGGGTAAGCTGGGACGAAGTCAGAGAGTGGCATGGACATACATACACTACCAAATGTAAAATAGATAGCTAGTGGGAAGTAGCCACATAGCACAGGGAGATCAGCTTGGTGCTTTGTGACCACCTAGAGGGGTGGGATAGGGAGGGTGGGAGGGAGATGCAAGAGGGAGGAGATATGGGGATGTATGTATATGTATAGTTGATTCACTTTGTTATAAAGCAGAAACTAACATGCCATTGTAAAGCAATTATACTCCAATAAGATGTTAAAAAAATTAAAATAAAAGTTACATTTAAATTTAAAAAGGTTTTTTAAAAAGAGTCCATTCCTACTCTGGTGAATTGAATAAAGACATCCAGATCCTAATCCCTGCAACCTGCGAATATGTTACCTTCTATGGCAAAAGGAGCTTTGCAGATGTGATTAAGTACCTTGAGATGGGGAGACTATCCTGAATTAGCCTAGTAGGGTTAACATGTAATCACAGGGGCCCTTAGAAGATGGAGACAGAGGGAGATTTGACTACAGAGAAGAGAAGGCAACATGATGATGGAAGCAGAGATTGGAGTGATGCAGTTTGAAGGAAGAGGCCAGGAGCCAAGGGGGACAGGTGGCTTCTAGAAGCTGGAAAAGACAAGGAAATGTTCCCCTTTGGAGTCTCCAAAAGGAACCAGTCCTACTGATTCCTTTACTTTAGCCTAGTGGAACTGGCTGTTCATACTTCTGACCTCCAGAGCTGTAAGAGAATAAACTCTGTTGCCGTAAGCCACTGAATTTGTCATGATTTGTTACAGGAGCCATAAGAAACTAGTGCAATTACCAAGCCATACATCCATATACACAAACATACGTGCATGCACATACATACGTACCCATAATGCCTCTACAGAGCTGAGTGCACTTGGGGTTTGTACCCTGTGGCCATTTCCTAGACAGAGCCCTTGAGAAGCAGAGAAAACATGGCCATATGCTGTATGTCCTCCATTTGCCTCTTTAGATCTACGCTGAGCTCTCCACCCTCCTCTCTACCCAGATGGCTGATGTGTGTGGACAATATCAGTCGGTCCCTGTGCCCTGCAGCCATCAGTTGGGGTCCCCAGTGGGGCATACGGGCAGTAAACTGATCGGAGGGAGAGTGACGCTTGAATATATACTCCCTCAGCTACCGATCTGACTGAAGTCTGGCTGCATGTGATGACCAAAGTCCACAGCTCCTGTTGGGGAGCTCTCTCCATACAACTGTATCTTTTCAGGTTCCTGGGAGGGCTCCTTCCCTGGCCCCTTCAGCCTTAGAGAGGCAATGCTCCCCATACCCCTAGCCTGGAGTAGGCTATTCCCCTGCACCATCTCTTACAGTTTTCTTACATCCTTCTCATATCTTATCAACTCTTCTCAAAATATCCAGTTTGAGTGTAACATATGTCTCCTGCCAGGACCCACTGATCCAGCTGTGCGATGGAGCCTGGAAGATAGAGATGTGGGCAGCCAGAAGTAGCAACGAGAAGGTCAGATAGAAGCAAGGGAATCTAATCTGTGAGACAATCTGTTGACTGAGGAAATGACAGGGTGATGGATATCTCAACTGTACATCTGTGGCCAGAGGACATCAAGGACCACCCCCAATCCCCAGCCCCTGCTGTGTGTCTTAGGGTGCCTTTCTCTGGAAGCAGGTCCTATGGGTGCAAGCATTTTACTTGAGAGCTAATCTTTGGGCCTATCAGTAGAGAGGGAGGCAAGCGACTCAGGGCAGGGAAGGATTACTGCTTTCTGTATCTGACTCTAGGAACAAATGGAGAGCCTGGCCTTCAGAATTTTCCCACTGGAGAGATGAGGGGAGCAAAGAGAGTTATACACCAGCCCCCACCCACTGAGGCAACCACTGGTTGAGGGATGTTCCCAGGGAGCATGCCCAGGAAGGAGTGGGAAGGGCAGACAGAAGCCCCAGCCAGGAGGGCAGAGCACAGGCAGAGAGATGGAGGTGCCGGCGTGAAAGTCTGTGGGCGTGCGCTGCTACAGGAAAGTCCGAGGGGTGTGGGTGGGCACAGACAGGATATACCCAAAACCAAAGTAAGCTGGGTGTCTCTGAATTCATTGAGACTGTTTCTAAGTGGAAAGTGGCTCCAGAGAGAAATTAATTTGATTTATAGACAAAAGAAAATAAATTCTGTTTGCATCTGAGTTTCTGGATGGAGATTCACATCCACTCAGTTAACAGAAAACAGAAACCTACTCAAGCTAGCACAAGCATAAAGGAGAATTCATCACAGGTACACATGGAACCCAAGCGCTCGAGCCTGAACTGTATCAGGGCCTGACTGAAAACCTGAATTGCATCAGGAAAAAGGGCAGCTGATCTCTCTCAACACAGGGCCCCTCTCCAGGGTTCCCCAGCCTTGGTCTTGCCTTCACGTACTGCCTGTGCTGCTTCATACCTCCTCCCTCTCTCTCCTTCCACCTTCAAGTTTTCTTCATTCTGTCTGCATGTGGCCCCCCAAATGGCAACCCCATCTCTGTTGGGCAAAATTCTAAGATGCCTCCACGAGTCCCCACTCCTTGGTGGACATAACCACATAATCTCCAGGATCATGAGTGTGATGGATTTCACCCCCATGATTAGGTGACATTAAATGGCACAGTGGACCTTAAGGAAAAAGGGCTATTTGGATGAGCCTGACATAATCAGGTGAACCTTAAAAGTGTCTGAGCTCCTCCTGAGAAAAAGAGCACAAGCATGAGAGGGATTAAACATGAGGAAGATTCTGCAGTGCTGGCCTCGGAGATGGAGGGGGCCACAGGGCAAGGATTGCAGGCAGCATTTAGGAACCAAGAAGAGATCCCATGGCTTCCCTGGTGGCGCAGTGGTTGAGAGTCCGCCTGCCGATGCAGGGGACACGGGTTCATGCCCCGGTCCGGGAAGACCCCACATGTAGAGGAGCGGCTGGGCCCGTGAGCCATGGCCGCTGAGCCTGCGCGTCCGGAGCCTGTGCTCCACAACGGGAGAGGCCACAACAGTGAGAGGCCTGCGTACCACCAAAAAAAAAAAAGAAGAGATCCCAGTCAACAGCCAGCAAGGAAACAAGAACTTTACAATCACTGAAAATACTGAATTTGGTCAACAGCCCAGAAGACCTGGAAGTGGATTCTCCTTCAGAGCCTCATAAAGGAACACAGCTCAACCAATGCAATTCCAGCCTTGTAAGACTGTAAGCCTTGTAAGAACCCAGCCACGTGGGGCCTGGACTTCTGACCTCCAGAGCTGCAGGCTAATAAATGGGTACTGTTTTAATCTGCTAAATTTGCAATAATTTATTACACAATCATAGGATACTAGTATACCATCCCTGGCTCTACACTACCTCCTAGTTCAAACATCCAACTCCAACTATATAGTCTCTAAGTCCTAAAATAGTAGAGAGAATCAACTTGTTCCTGTTGGGTGAAGGGTCCACCACTGGCCTAGAGCACTGTGGCTACTGGCCCAGGCAGGTTTCCTACTACTGTTCACTCAGCAGTGGCTGCAATGTACAGTCTCAAGCAAGGGGACACTGAGAAGTCAGGCAAACTGCCTGGCATGTTCCGCTATTGCCCTTCCAACTCAGATGATATAGCAACCTATTAGTCTAGAATCTGCCTTACAGTATGTGCATTTTCTCTCACCTGATGAGCCCATCAAAGGGTAGTTTGCTGCAGGGAGACAAGCACTATCGCACGGGGCAAAGATGTGGGTGTGAATCCCCATCATTCTACTTATTTGCTGTGTGAGCATAAGCAAGTCACTTAACCTCTCGGGACCTCTGTCCTCATTTGTGACATGGCAGTCCTATATTGATACCTACCATTCAGGGCTGTTGTGATAATTAAATGGGATGAAGTAGGTAAAGCTCTTCGTGAATCTTCAATAAGTATCAATTCCCTTTTGCCATTTTCAGTCTATTTTCTTTGTCCACCATAGCAGCTGGCACAATGGTGCTCTAAGCTCACTGCCGCATCAAATCAAACAAATGAAAAAAAAAATCCATATGCTGGTTGTCTGATTGGTGGGGCAACCAATAGCAGAGAAGTAACCCAATTATCACAAGCAGCAATGGTGTCCACAGAGGACAAACTGAGTAACAGTTCCCCCAGATGTGAGTTGGCTGAAAAAGTAATAATGAATAGCACGATGTTAGCATCTAGCGTTAATTGAAAGTATCCTGCGTACAAGCACTGTGCTGAGGGCCCCCCTGGTGTATCTCCTTTGAAGCTTAACAAGGGTCTCTCTAAGTGCCATCAATACCCATTTTACACATGAGGAATAGAGATTCAGAGAGATGCGATGACCTAACGCCAGCTTGGAAGGGGCAGGGTCAGAATTCAACCCTGGGTCTACATGACTCCAAAGTCCAAAGCTTTGAGCCACTCTGCTTCAAATTGTCATGAATGCGGCGACCCTCTGCTGGAAACAGTTCTAGCTCTAGAAACACCTGTGGTACCCATGGAGCCTGAAACTGAACGATAAGATATAATCCCCTTCATTGGCTGTTGGGCTCTTTTCAAATCTTTACATTTCCAAGTATTTTTTTTTAATCACAGGGAAAGAAAATATCCAAGAAAAGGATAATGAGCTTATGTCTGCCAAACCGAAAGTAGCTATTCAAAAGAGAGCCCAGAGCAACTCCATTTCCCTGCCAAGAGGAACATTCCATCGGTTAAGACTTCCAAACAATTTGTTTGATTTTCAGCTGTTTAAAAATTAAAAACAAAATGAGAAGACTTGTTTTCTAGTGTTGGAAGCTAAGAGTCTCTGATTTGTGTGTGTGTGTGTGGGGGGGGTACACGGGCCTCTCACTGTTGTGGCCTCTCCCGTTGCAGAGCACAGGCTCTGGACTCACAGGCTCAGTGGCCATGGCTCACGGGCCCAGCCGCTCCGTGGCATGTGGGATCTTGCCAGACCGGGGCACGAATCCGTGTCCCCTGTATCGGCAGGCGGATTCTCAACCACTGCACCACCAGGGAAGCCCTAGTCTCTGATTTTTGTCTTTGTTTTTTAGCAGAATTGAGACCTCCCAAGTGGCTAAAAATTCTCTGCACAGCTTGGGGTATCAGAAAAACACCTGGGTTGCCCTTGACAAACATGATTGCCCTTGGGAATGTGATATTCCGATTTATTGATTCCACACCCAGATGGTGCAGGCCCTCTACTCTCCACCATGTAAAAGTCACAGTGCAGGAGAGCAAGCCCCGACTGTCACAATACCTCCAGGGCTCTCTTTGATAGTTTAATAAGCTTGTCCGTTCCCCATTTAAGAGTGAGCCATTATTGCTCAAGCCTTTTCAAGTCAGCTTGAAATTCACCTTGGCAAGGATCCTGTCCTTTTGGACACTTCCCCCTGGCTTTTCAAACTCAGTAAAAGGAATTGAGACCCAGTGGGAAATGCCTGCCTGTCTAGAGTCTATACAAAATCTCCCACAGGGCTGCCCTGGCTCTGGGCTAATTGGGCTGCTTGATTCTACAACAGTATCAGGAAAAACTAAGGATGACTCTACACCAGCCTCCCGGCCCCTGTCTCTGAGAGTTCAGAGGGTCTGTGGAAATCAGAGAACACAATGAATTGCAGAATATTATTTACTTCCATGGGTACCTGGGGTGTACTTTCGAACCCCAGGCCCCATCGAAATAAAATGCTGCTTATTCGTATGATACATTGACAAATAGCAAGATTAAACAGATGCAAAAAGTTACATACTCCCTTCCTCTGCACTGTGCCTTGTCTACACGGCAAATTCCTGTTCCAACGTCAAGCTCACTCCATCCTAAAGTCACCCCTTCCCCAGGAGGTCTTCCCTGAGCCCAACTTAGCCCGGCACCACGCTCCCTCCCCTGTGCTCCTTGGCACCAATGACACATTGACACTGGCCATTAGAGTCTGTGAAATGACAAACTGGTGACCCCCAATAACCAAGCCTGTGAGTGCAGGGCCCCCTGTTGTGTAGAAAGACCCTGTTTGTATAGAAAAGTGCTCTTCAAGGTATGGTTCATGAACTCAGCACTGCCAGCCCACACAAGTCAAGGTCAGCGTTTAGAAAGCTCTGCAGTTATTTGACCATGCTGGGACCTTCTAGCAAAGGATCAGTGCACGACAGATAGGAGATAAAAAAATAAAACTACTTCTTTTTTAAATCAGAGTTTGGGACATACTGGGATAAGAGACACACAGGAAGGGAGGGAGGGAGGAGGGAGGTTGGAAGGAAGAAAGTAAAGGTGAGTAGGAGTAAGGGAATTAAAAATAATAGGCAGTCTTTGTATCATTAGTTAAAATACACGAAGTATTTTCACACCTGTTCCATCGCTGGGCCCCGACCTCGACCTCGCTGATGCAAGGTCTTCCTTCGGCTTCTCAAACACTCCAAGCACATGTTCTCTTTCCTTTGTTCTCTTCTTTCCCTGGGCGCACTGCCCTCCACTGGTTTCTTCCCCTATTAGGATCACAGTTCATGTGTTATCTCCTCAGGGAGCCTTCCTGGCCACCCAATCTAGAATGTTCTCCTCCCCCACCCCATGCCCTCCCTCTCTAGCTATGACAGTGGTTTGGGGTTTTTTTCCCTCTATGGAACTTCAAATGATCCAAACCATCTTATTCATGTATTGGCATATTGTTTATGGTCAGTCTCCCTGCTAGCAGGTAAGCTCCTTAAGAACAGGAATGTCTTGTTCACTCCCAGAATTCCCTAAGCTGGGACAGTGCCTGGCATATGAACAAGTGAATGAATGAATGATTCAACTAGTGAATGAAAACAGTATATATCCTTGTTTCCACTTAAAATGCAAAGAAAATAAGAGTTTATGGACTTTGCCCAAAAGAAACTGAGGGTCTTGCCCAAGGATGCACAGCTCCTCAGGAGACCCTGGGCTCCAAGTGAACCTCCCGGCTGCAAATGCAGCTCCTTCCACCTTATAACGCTGCCAACATGTCAGCGTTTCCAGGGAAAGACCTACAGAGCCTTGTAACATCCAATAAGGAAATTCACATAGGTTGTGTGAAGCTATTGTCAGCTTCTGAAGTTCAAATAAGCACCCCTTTGATATTAAACAGAAAACAGCAGAGCCCTGGAGGGTCTGCCTCGAATGACATCCAACCCAAACAATTCTTTACATCCCTATTCTATTACTGAAAAAGAGTGGTAAAAGCAAAGACTTTGGAGCCAGGCACACCTGAGTTCAAACCTTGAATTTTCTCCTCCTGTGGCTAGTTCCCACATCTCCCTCCCCATCAGGTTCTTCACTTTGCAGAGCATGCATAAGGATTCAACGAATGACTAAGGCAAAGTGACCCCGGAGGCATTCAACCAAAACAATCCCTCCTTCTTCCTGTTGACATGTTGTTTAACATCAACTAGTATTACCGGTGTCAAGAGGATGGGAGAGTGAGTACAGAATGAATGAAGATTCACAATCCACATAAGGTTTTCAAGTTAGTAAAGGGCTCTCCAGCTGGCCCTACTACGTATGTGAGGTCCTCACATGTATCCTCCTAACTAAATAATGTTTTAGCTACTCTGTGACCTCACATGCAGTCTCATGGCTAAGAAAATAGCCCTCAGAGTTACCTTCATCTAGGATAAAGGAGGAAATGGCTGCTTCCAAGACCAAAATACAACTGTACTAGGAAATGATGTTAGTTCTTGAAAATTGACGTTTTCACTTTATTTCTGCTTTTCTCCTCCAGCAGCTCAACTAGTAGAAACTAGCTTTGAATACAGACAAGCGTTCAAATCTAGCCCTGCCATTTGCTGGCAAGTTACTTCACATGTCTAAGCCTCAGTTTCCAGATCTGTAAAATGGGCATAATAATTTCACCTCAGTGTGTTCTTGGTCAGCTTAGAGATGATATAGTAAAGACTATGGCAGATGCTCAATAAACAGGACTTTAACTCCTCCCCCCAAATACTTGGTCTTAATCAAGGCAAAAACATTTGCCAGTAAAAGCATGAAAGATGGAAGTCCCTTTACAATAATGCCTGGAACGTAGTGGGCACCCAATAACTATTTGATGAATGAATAAAATGGGTATTTGTTTGCGACTGTCAAAGAGGGAAAAGGTTCGTATCCTGAAACCTGGCTTGATGTCCCCGAATTTCAATTCATGACATTAGCCCTAATTCATAAGAATTCACCAAGAACTAGGTCAGTTTAGTCTAAAATTTTTGCTCATCTTTTACCTCCTCTCCAACTTAGAGAGCCCATAATTTAAGGCCAAATGTGAGTGGTGACATGGCCCACTAGGTGTTAGACAAAAGCTCCAGACGTAATGTCTCCACAGCCACCAAAGTGACTCTTTTCCCTGGAAGAGGAGCAGACAGATCCCGATGGAAGGAATGTTCGAGGTGGCCACCCTCAAGGCAATCTGGCCCTGATTACAAAGCACAGTTCATTCAAATCAAGGCCACTGACTGAGCCTGGCTTTTCAACTGTGCTCCAGTGTTTTCTGTCAAGAAAATGATGCAGGAAATGCCACCTAGAACTTAGATAAGAGCAGGAAGAAAGAGAATCAGGCCAAGATTGAGGAGCCTGAGAGGAGTCCCCGCGCTGGGGTTTGCAAAGCTCCACACAAGTTCAGATCCAGCACTTAGCAGAGAGATGCAGTTGTCTATCAGATATCAACCCTGGTTTGCGAAGCTGTCAGTCACAGCTGTGAGCTACAAAGTCACCGTGTGAACTGCCTAGGACCCATGAGGATTTCCACAAAACAAAAATCCAGATTTTAAAAAATGCTAGGGGGCTTCCCTGGTGGCGCAGTGGTTGAGAGTCCGCCTGCCGATGCAGGGGATGCGGGTTTGTGCCCCAGTCCGGGAGGATCCCACATGCCGCAGAGTGGCTGGGCCCGTGAGCCGTGGCCGCTGGGCCTGCGCGTCCGGAGCCTGTGCTCCCCAACGGGAGAGGCCACAGCAGTGAGAGGCCCACGTACCGCAAAAAAAAAAAAAAATGCCAGTGAGCTCAAGGAACATCTCAATACTACTGGCGTACCAAGGCTCCAAAGCCACATCAAGGTCCCCTCTCTCCCTGTCTAACCCCTGTCCCCATCTCCTCCTCCTCCCCTCCTTCCTCTCACTTTTTATCTCCTTCCCCTAGTTTTGAAAGATGTACAGAATTGAAGGAACAGAGAAAAACAATACAGAACATAAGCTTATTAGCCTATTTGTCTGACATCTACACTTTTACAAAATCCACATACATGGATTTGTTTTCTTTCCTTTTATGAGAAAAGGACTAACTGATGTGATAGATTAAATTTTTCAGTAAATTAATATCAGGGAAGACACAAGGTCAACGTAAATTCGACATCAGCTATCTGTCTCTCTATTCAGTTTGTATAATTCAACAAATACTTCCTAAGCACCAGCAAGGACTATGCCTTTCTCTCTTCTTCTCTGCCCCACAGTTTCACTACAAATTCACAACCTCCAGATTCCACTGGGCCTTCAGTGTTGCTTGCAGCCTTTTTACAATTGTTTGGTCAGCACTCTCTCCCATTCTCCACACTAACAAATGTCATAATGTTCAAAGTTCTACCTAATCCCCACCTTCTTTACTCAAGAAAGTCCCTCACCTCCTCCTTCTCAGAGAAAACAGAAGCCATCAAGCAAGGATTCCCTCAACAAGCTACTTCCAAACTCCCCTGCCTGGGACCCCCTGCCTGTGCCAGAAGTGACAGTGATGGTAGAATGCTCTGGATCCCACCCCACCCTACTGCCTTCTCAGGACACCTGCCCTGTAGAGCAACCCTCTCTCTCCAGACCTTCAACCTCTCCCTTTCTACCAGATTCTTCTCCATCAGGATTTAAATATACTCCAGGTTATCCCATCTTGAAAGCAAATAAGCGTACAAAATCCCCTCTTCCCCATGCGCTGACCCTTTCACTTCTCTCTCTCTCTCTCTCTCTCTCTATTCCACGTCATACCTCAGCTTGTTGAAAGCAGAGTCCACGCTCATTGCCCTGACTCTCTCCTCTCCAAAAAGCTTAGGAGCTTTGGGTTAAAGCATATTGATTCCAGCCATTCTTATCCCATTTGTGTGATCATGGGCACAGCTGTTAACCTCTCTCTCTCCTTTTTCTCAGTAAAAAGGAATTAATATTAGTTCTACTTATTAAGTTGTTGTTAATATAAAACATAGAAATGTTGCTAAAGAGCCTAGGACAGAGTAAGCTCTCAAAAATGTAGCTATTATTATTAAATCCCAAATCGATATCTGTGGTCTAGACTTTCTCCTGAGTTACAGATGCAAAACTCCAACGGCTTTTAAGGTGTCTCTACTGAGATGGCTCCAGATACTTCAAACGGTTCCAAGTGGACATAGTTGTCTTCCACCTGTCTTTCCCTATGAACCATCACTCACCCAGTTGACACTTCCATAAGCACTAATTAATGACACCTGTTTTCTCCACTCCCCTCTACATCCAGTCCCGATTCTACCTCCTACATATGTCTCAATCTGTGTATCTTCATTCCTACTGAGGCACTGTCACAGATAACACATGCCATTGTCTCCTGTCAGTATCACTATCACAAATTTCCAACTGATATAGGCATTGCACCTCTTCTAATACCTTCTCTACACTATAGCCAAAGTGAGCTTTATTTATTTCATCTGAGTTAGACTTTTGAAAATATACAAAAGTACAAAGAATGATAAAATGAACACATATATTCACACTACCCAGATGTAGCTGTAATGTTTTAAAATTAAAATCTTACCTCACTAGTTCATAAAATGCTCAATGGCTCCTACTTGTCCTTAGGATCAAATTCAAACTCAGTTGCAAGGTTGAAATGACTTTCCATGACTTCCAGCCTCTTCTCACCCACATCTCCCCACTTACCAATCTGAAACCCAGACCAGAGCAAACCATTTTTGTTTGCTCCAAAATGCCAAACTCCCTGTGCCCTCGAGGCCTTTCCATCTTTGAGAAAGAAGGCATTAAAGGATGAAAAACTGCTTGAGTATGGGACAGAAGAAGAAATAAATATTGTAAGGTATATGGCAGTTAGCCCATAGAAGTGATGTTCAGAGCAATATCTTAGATGGTACAAGTGACAGCATCACAGAATCTTAGAATTGCTTGGAAATTTAGTTAAATCCAGCCTCCCCTGCCGTACAATGCTGAACTTAGCCATCATGGCTTTAAAGAACCTATCTTAGAAAAGTAGTAAAGTACAGATACTTTGTTTTGCATCTTATGGCTTTTTAATGTACTCAAAGGAGAGTATACAATACATGGAGACAGATGATTATAATTCTCTAAGGCTCCTTGAAGGCAGAAATCTTTCCCCTGACATCCCTCCAAGGGGGTAGAGGTGATCTTTGAATGGAAAAGGAAAGAAGGTCAGTAAATTCAATTAAGCAGTTCTTTTCATGAAGAGAGAGGAAGCATGCAAAGGTTTCTGGCAATTCCTTCGTTTTATGGAGGTAGTTAAAAGGAAACCAGGAAGGAAGAGAAATCTTTCCACTTCTGTGACAGGCCTTGCAAATATTCTTATTTTAAGGAAACACTGCCGTTTCCTTTGCTACCCAGTTACAGTAAATGATACCTAGAAAATGGCATAGCCAGTGTAAACCAAAATTCTCTTAGTCTGTACTGAAGTCCGTCTTCAAAGACACCTACATCATTAAATGCCTGATGCCACTTGGCTTGAAAATTTTTTCAATAGAAAAATTAGTGAACTACTAATACATGCAACCACACTATCAGAATTATTTATGAAACAGGTAGCCAGTGGGGAGGAAAATGAATTGTACAAATAAGCTGCCTAAATCCTCAGGGTTGTGATGGAAATTGCTCTGATTTCTGTGGATGACTTAAGACCGAAGCTTTGTTGTTATTTTTTTCAGAATTCAATAGTTGTTAACTGATCACACCTTTGCTTCTACAATAACTTCTGTAAAATGTGAGAAGAAAACCAAAGGAACTCATTGCTAAATATTTTAAAAAATAATTACGAAAGGGAAAGGAAAGGAAATCTGTGTGTGATCTCTGTATATGTTATCTGTACATTGTTTTCCCCATTACATATAAGAAACCAACCTCTCCTGTCCACAAAGAAAATTTATTCTGGAACATAACTGACATTCTAGTAAAGTAAAATATTTTCAAAGTGTTGACATTCCGATTATGCAAAAGGTACACTGCCTTTTCGAACAGGTATTTTGGAAAAATTAAATTTGTGTCAAGATGGATATTTTAATTTATAATGGGAACTTAACATAGATGCCTGTAACAAGAGCTCTAAACTATCTTTTAATTTATTATTTACAACTTTATATCATTATGCACACATCCTCAAAACTGTCAATCCTCCAAGCACAGTTCTGAGTGGATATGCTCAAAGGTGTCAGCAACACCTAAGTGATGCTTTGAACTACATGGTAAAGTCAACAGAAAGTTGATGAAAATGCAGATTACAGGGAAAAGTTTTGGGAAAATTCAAAAACTCCATGATATATAGACCAGGCAGTGAGAGCACATGCATGAGCATTACACACACAAACACACACATACACACATGCACGCACATATGCATGCACACAGGCATGTACATAGAGGACTATTTCAGAGGCACAGTCAGGAAGTCAGAGCATGTGAGCTCATGCTCGTCTCTAGAAACATCACCTACTGGAAGGGATCAACCAGTCCCTTAGAGCTAGTCATGGCCATCAACATAGAAGTCACTATTTATTCCGTGTTGACTACGTGCCAGGTGTCACGGCTAGTCCTTCAAAATCATGACCTCATTTTATTCTTCCAACAACCACATTTAGTAAGTCGTAATATCTTCATTTTGCAGATAAGAAAACATCGCCAAACTACCATATGACCTTGAAAAAAAGCAGCAAGGTAATTTATTTCCACGTGGTACTTGTTCCTTGCAGGCAAGCTTCCCAATGTCAGCAGGAATCAAATTTGGGTTTATATTAGATCTGTTAGTTTATTCCAAGGAACTTATAATTGAAACATAGAGAATAATGTTTTTTATTTAATTATATTCTTTCTTTCACAACAGTGTATTTTACTTTAAAAGCTAAGGATAAACACTGCCTAATATTCTGATAAAACTTTGAAGAGAATACAGAGTTAAAGCAGGTGTTGAAGAAATACCAATGCTTCTGTACAACTCAGCCTCTTTCAGTTTCATACAGTTCAACAACTGAAAATGAGTTAGTATCCCACCGCTGCCACCAAAGAAAAAAAAAAAGAAAAAAAAAATTACCCTAGCACCTGCTATGTGCCAGACATAGGAAATACAATACCAAGTTGGCAGACGCTGCCCCTGGCCCTCATAGAACTTTCAATGCTGTCATACTCTCGGGAAACAGATGATTAAACAAGTACTTTCAATACCATGTTATAAGTGCTATAGAAGGAGAGAATCAGGAGATCATAGGAGCATCTACAAAGGTAAGGAAGGATTCTGAGAGAAAAATGACATCTGAGACTTGGAGGCTGAGGCAGAGTTGGCCATGCATGGCAGCTGTAGAAGATAAGGCTCACATTAGGTCCTGGGTTTGAGAACACGATGTATGTTCAAGCCACTCTTAAAACAAGCACCATGATGTGATGGGAGCACAGAGGTGGGGATGGTGGGGAGGAAGACAGTGTGAGAGGTTAGAGAAAGAGATGGGCAAGGATGGCAAAAAATAAGCCTTGAAACACAATCAAGGGCCAAGTCATAAAAGCTTCATGTGCCATTTTAAGAAGGCTGGGTTTGGGGCTTCCCTGGTGGCGCAGTGGTTGAGAGTCCGCCTGCCGATGCAGGGGACACGGGTTCGTGCTCCGGTCCGGGAAGATACCACGTGCCGCGGAGCGGCTGGGCCCGTGAGCCATGGCCGCTGGGCCTGCGCATCCGGGCCTGTGCTCCGCAACGGGAGAGGCCACAACAGTGAGAGGCCCACGTACTGAAAAAAAAAAAAAAAAAAGAAGGCTGGGTTCAATTGACAGGGTGATGGAGCAGCTTTGAAGGACTTTCATCAGTAGCTACTTGTTTTAACTCCACTCCTGTCTCCAGGATGGAGTATAGCTCCGCCCCACTCTCTTGGGGCTAAAACCTCCAGAACTTTTAGCCTCACCATATGCTAAATTTTTTTAAGTTTTTCTTCTGCAGTGGACTTTAATTACTCTAGAAAAAGAAACTCCTAATGTCTAGGACTTTCCCATCCAGTCAGCATGCTCAGCCCTCCCTACGTGTTCACTGTTACAATATTCCCTGTCTCCCAAATCAAGGAATAGAGGTCCTTCTGATCCATGCAGAGCTAGAAGGAAAGATGTTAACTGGTCACACCTGTAGCACAAACCCACATAACCCATTCGTCTCCTACAATGCATTTGTCTCCTATACCACCCCCACTACCTTTAGCTATTTTTCCCTTGAAGCTGGAGCTTTTATGTAAATTGAAGCCATTAAATGGAATTACTCCTTAGCAGGTATCACTGATACTGGGTTAAATTCAAAACTATTCCCTCTTTAAAATTTTTAAATTACAAATATATTATGCCAGAATACAACCTTCAAAGCATAATTAAGCAGTCCTTTTTTAAAAAACTTAAATACAAAGTGTGTTTTCCACAAGTTTTTTCTCCTCCTGGACAAAGAGAAAATTCCTAATGAGAAAGTGAAAAATGCTTTTGGAATAAGACAATCCAAAACAAAGAAATATACACACACACACATTTCTGCATCTGAAGACTGAATGGTAACAGAGAAAGAGTTGTTTAAAAGGGATAGTGAGATGTCTGAACAAATAATATCCCAAATATTTCTAGTCTCACCCAGGAAGGAATCTCCACTAGCATATACTGAAATTTGCCACAGGCAGATGAGAGACTCTAATTCAGAACATAAGCTGGACTCCCACCTATAAAAATTCTACAAGCAACAGCATGCCCTGGCTAGAATAACTATGCATGACTCATGGCTGAGAACATTCCACAGCTCAACAGACGGCTCTCTTCTGGGGTTTAAGACAGGCAGGCATCAGGCAGCATCCAGATAACAACAGTGAGCTACTGACCCGAAAAGGAGAAAGTCAGAAGCACAGGGGTTCACCAGCCCAGGGAGACAGCATATCTTTTGAAACACACCATTTTCTGGGCGTGCCCTGCAGGAATTTCCCTGAAACACAGAACAAAGCAATTGCTTTGTTACAGAAGCGTGTCAAGGAATTCATAAAACAAGAACCATTGGCGCAAATGAAATTCCATGACTCAAATTTTCAATACACTGAGAGATGTAGATCTTGGTTGTTTTGTTTTATTTTGTTTTTTATCTCTCAGAAGCTAAATCTTGTTACGGTACATCTAGATTCTAACTTGAGTTTTATCCCTCTGGTATACTGCAGCTCAAATTCCTCATTTTCCCAGTGCACATCCTCATCTGTACCACAGAGAAAAATAAATCCGTTAATGACAGTGAGCCTTTGTTTCATCTTGTGAGAGCCCATACCAACTCAACTGTACGGCACTGCACCCTAACCCCAGCATATCCAAACCTGAACCTACAGTCCGCCCTCCAAATCCCAACCCTCCTTGCAGCTTCCCAAACTGATAGCTGGTAACCATCCACCCTCCACAATCTAGAAGCCCAGAGCTCATCTTTGCTTCCTCCCGTCCCTTCCTTCTCTAGCCAGTAACCACGCCCTGTCATTTGGACAGTGGAAACCTCTCTCCAGCGCCATGGTCACCTCCCAGGTCCAGCTCGTTGCCATCCCAGCCCTGAATTATGCAGCCTGCAGCCAAAGTGGTCTTCCACTTGGCTCAGATGGAGTTTCTATTGCTTCAAACACTGCCAGTGGCTCTCCATGGCTTTCAGAACAAAGTCCAAAGTCCTTACCAGGGCTTAGGAGGTCCTTCAAATTTCCAGCTGTTGCCTTTACCTGAATGCTCCTCCCTGGCCATGCTCCACTCCATACTCTCTGCTCTAACCAGGCCAAACACCACTGGACTCCCCCAAGGCACTGTGCTCTCTCTTGCCGCCCAAACTTCACACATGCTGTTCCCTTTGCCTTAAACAAGAATGCTCCACCCAACTCCACCTGTCCTTGAGCCTCAGCCCAATGTTCTAGGCTCCTTTGGCATGAAGACACATGTAGGTGCCCTCCCACATGTGTTCACAACCCTCTTTCCAGTCATAGTACTTGTCACTCCATGTTGGTGCCTGGGTCCCATCTGTATTGCATCCAAGATTCAGACACAGAACCTGGAACCTATTAGGCACTTAATTATTTGTTGAATAAATGAATGAAAGACCACTTCTTGAATGACTGAATGACGCAGTGAATTAATAAATTACTCTCCTGGTTATTTTAGCAATTGATAGCATATCCTTTTCCCTCCCCACCACTACCCTTCCCCAGTCCCTCCCTTGTCTCTGACTGTTGCGCTGATCTGATCCCTCTCTGGCTCCCAACCTAGTCAATCTGTCCTCAGACCTCCGGATGGATGTGTGTGCCATGTCCCTGCTGTCTGACCCCTGGCTTTCCCACAGTATCTCTTACTCCCCCAAACCCCTTTGGGTAGGATCAGCCTCAGAGAATCTAATTTCTGGTCCCAGTCACTCAGTCAGCCTATGCCTGGGCCAGTCACTACACCCACCCCACTCATCCACACAGTGAGGAGCCAGGCATTTTATCACACACCATCGTTCCTGGAGTCCCGGAGATTCAAGCAAAATCATACCATTTCTGTCCCTTTAAATCACGGCTATGCTGTGGACGCAGGACACACACAGCTTGGTGGGATATGCACTTTGTTAGAGCAAGAAGTAGCGGTCAAGGCAGAGAATCACTCACCCTCTCACCATAGCTGCCCCCAGCAGCCCTGCCACACATCATTGGCCAGTTCTTTGAAAAGTCCTATGCATTCATCACAGAGCTGCAGAAATTCATGGACACCCAAGGCGCACAATAGTGGGGAATTTGTTCTGGTAAACCAACTATTGTGGGGCAGTGTAGAGGAGGGCCGTGCTTCCCTGCTTCCCTGCAGAGGGAACTCTGGCTGTGGTGCTTTACACACCACAGCCCCACCCACCACCTGGTCGCTGCCACGAGTGACAGGCTGACATCATTAGGACATGGCCACTGAGCACCACTGCCCTCAAATGTTCTTACATGGCATGTACA
The DNA here is from genome assembly GCF_026419965.1 of Kogia breviceps. Classification (NCBI taxonomy): domain Eukaryota; kingdom Metazoa; phylum Chordata; class Mammalia; order Artiodactyla; family Physeteridae; genus Kogia; species Kogia breviceps. Next base: position 54,228,992 of record NC_081319.1, on the reverse strand, counting down.
TGCTGAGTCCTGACACAAGCTGCTGAGATCCCTGCCACCCCATCTCTCTAGGAGCCACCCTCTGCCCCTCTGGATGTGGTGTCTACACAGACTTCCAGGGGTACAACATTGGCTGCCTGCCATGACGCCGACTGGCTCCCCTCCAGATTAAGATTCCAGCACCATGGCATCCACCCAAACTAAGGCCTTTTGGAGGGGGGTGGGCGGTGGCTAGAGTCAAACAAATAACCACTCAGCATTTCCAAGTGGGCAGCACACTTCCTATAGATGTTCTTTACAGAGACTTTGCAGAGAGACCCAAGACTGGTGTTGGAGGCCAGCCATGTTGCAGTTGACAGAATGACTTGGGTGAATCTTGAAGAATATTCTCTCTTCTTTTTTTTTTTTTTTTTTTTTTTTTTGTGGTACGCGGGCCTCTCACTGTTGTGGCCTCTCCCATTGCAGAGCACAGGCTCCGGACACGCAGGCTCAGCGGCCATGGCTCACGGGCCCAGCTGCTCCACGGCATGTGGGATCTTCCCGGATCAGGGCACGAACCCGTGTCCCCTGCATCGGCAGGCGGACTCTCAACAACTGCGCCACCAGGGAAGCCCTATTCTCTCTTCTTTATGCCACCTTCAGATACCCTGCTGTCTTTCTTGAAGGCATTTTTAATCTGAAAAGTGCAAAATTCGTAAAACACATGAGGTGGAATCGGAAATACCACATTTGATATCAGGAAAGTGTGGGCTAGCCTTGAGGAGGAAGTTGGAACCTTGATCTCAAAAGCTATTAAAAGCCATCATGTTCTCCAATCCCTTCATCTGCCCACCTGATTGCTTTTAAATGGAGATGCGCTATCTCAAGGAGAATAGGGCGTAGAAAATAGAATCCATTTTTTTCTCTCCACTATCTCACAGATAATGACGTGGAAGCGTCCAGAGGTAGAGATAACCAGTGTAAATTAAAAGCTTAAGTGGGAGCCTGTTACAGGCCATCTCCATTCTCTCTTGCCTACTCCCATCCTCACACAATGCATAATACAACTGGAGAGAAGGCCCAAAACATTATCTCTAGAAAACTCAATCACTATAACCAACAACTCAGTGGAATGCCCTTTGTTAAGCCACAGCCTTTGATCAGCAAGTTTAATTTAAAGGGATTCCTACCTCTCCCACCTAAGGCTGAGCTGCTTGGATGCTTATCATGGTGATAAAGAGCATTTATAGGCTGAAGCAGTCTCAGATTCAATTCCATTGAATTGCTGTTAAGTCAGATCTGCTTTAAAGAGACTGGAGGGCTTCCCCAGTGGCGGTGGTGGCACAGTGGTTAAGAATCTGCCTATCAATGCAGGGGACACGGGTTCAAGGCCTGGTCTGGGAAGATTCCACATGCCGCAGAGCAACTAAGCCCGTGCACCACAACTACTGAGCCTGCGCTCTAGAGCCCATGAGCCACAACTACTGAGCCCACGTGCCACAACTACTGAAGCCCGTGCACCTAGAGTCTGTGCTCCACAACAAGAGAAGCCATCGCAGTGAGAAGCCCATGCACCACAACAAAGAGTAGCCCCTGCTTGCCACAACTAGAGAAAGCCCGTGCGCAGCAACGGAGACCCAATGCAGCCAAAAATAAATTAATTAATTTTTAAAAAGAGAGAGACTGGAGGCAATCAGAATGACTGTCCCATGGATGACTGTCTCATGGATGGTTTAAGGTACCCCCTGGAGGTCTCCTACCCATCACCTTCATATCAGTGACATTGTCCTTTCTGGCTGAGACAGAGCAGGAATAATAAAAAAAAAAATACATATTTCCCTCCAATGACTTCAGAAAGTGGTCAGCTGCAGAAAATTCGGGTCTTCAGTTTAAATGGAACAAATGACCTTGAAAATCCAAGACAGACTTAGATGTTATTTAAATGATCTTAGGGACAGTACTTCCATCCCAACACAGTCCCTGTCCGTGGTATGAATTCGCTTCAGCGGGAATCTAAACTACAAAACCCATCACACAAAGCCCAATGTTCTGAAGGATTTTTCTCAGTGAATTTAAAACTTGAAAAAAAAAAATACAAAAGTTCATAAAAATCAGGCCACCACATCAGCCCCTTATTCAGGTTAGGAACAAAGAGAGAAAAAAACAGCAAGAAAAAATACCTAAAATCATCATGTCACTTGATTTGACTGTTCTGTCCTAATCTCTGCCCACACCTATTCCCAGAGCTCTGCTGAGGAGACAGGGAGCCAGAGGACCCTGCCCACATCCTGCTGATGGACATTTCATTAAAAGTAAGCATGAAGGAACTTCCCTGTTGGCGCAGTGCTTAAGAATCCACCTGCCAATGCAGGGGACATGGGTTTGATCCCTGGTCCGGGAAGATCCCACATGCCGCAGAGCAAACAAGCCCATGCGCCGCAACTACTGAGCCTGCGCTCTAGATCCCACGAGCCACAACTACTGAGCCCGCGTGCCACAACTACTGAAGCCCGTGCACCTAGAGCCCGTGCTCCACAATGAGAAGCCACTACAATCAGAAGCCTGTGTGCCTCAACGAAGAGTAGCCCCTGCTCGCCACAACTAGAGAAAGCCCGTGCACAGCAACAAAGACCGAACACAGCCAAAAATAAATAAATTTAAAAAGAAAAAAAGTAAGCATAAAGAGTCTCCTTCACGGAAGGTTAAACTCAGACACCAACATTCTAGTTAGCTGTTTAGTCGCAAGTACACTTAGAAGGTCATGTAAACAAACTAAGGTGTTGACTTCATTTTGGAATGGCTGCACGTGCATGTGTGTCCACTTGCTAGTGAGAAAGAAGGGGTTAGGGAGAGAGGGAGGGAAGGAGGATGGGAGGGTGAGAGGAGCATCTCAAAGCTTTCTTTTTGCAACCATGATACCTCCTGCAAAATACCTTTGGAATCCCCTTTTCCCTTGAGCTTTCTTAAAGGATTTCTTTTGCTTGCCACCAAGAGATACCTGGGCATTTATTATGTATTTCAACAACAACAAAAAAATTCTTACAAATGTCACAGGATCCAAATGGCTTTTTATTCCAAATAAAATTATGGAATTTTATCACATAAATTACCAAGCTAGAAATGACATCCTCAGTTTTCAAGAGTTAGTAACAAAACAGAGCTAAAGTCTCTGTAGTAAAAGAAGCAGAAAAAGAAATCCTTGAACCCACTGAAAGAATGAAATAGATGTCAAAGGTCCCGCACAACTACCCTCTAATCCTTATCCTACACATCTTTCTCAATCTTCTGGAATTTCTGATGATTTTGTTTTATTGTGTTTTGCTTTGGCAAGTGGTTGGGGAGCTAAGTAGATGTAGCTGGACGATGGAGATAGGAAATGGAAATTGGCTGGAATCTTTGACGCCAAAACAATAAAATTGTGAAGAATTCACTTCCCTTATCCGCTTTCTTCTGGAACCAAAAACAGTACACAATCAAGTACATCAACTATCGAGGATAAATGACACTTACAAACAATGACCAAAATAAGCAAAGGTGGCGGAGATTATTCTTTATTATGCTTAGTTCTTGATGCTTGGGTCAAAAAAATAATCCTATAGCTAAGAACCCTTATTAGGACTTAGAACTCAGTATAAGTTTCATTGTATAGTGTTCTTCTCTGTAAGGCTATTTGCTGAAATGAGATATTTTCTCATGTGACATTTAACTGTTGTGATATAGAGGGCTTTTTTTCAAGGACTTATACACAAACTGAAGATGGTCATCTCCCCTACAGAACCCTCAGCAGGAATTTCCAACTGGTTCTTACCAGTTGGAAAGTGAGCTATTAAAGCTGCAACAGGATGTTAAATCGGACTTTTCCTAGGGTTGCCAGACAAAATACAGAATGCCCAGTTAAACTGAATTTCAGGTAAACAATGAATATTGTACAGAACATATTTATATTGAAAAAATTTATTTGCTACCTATGGCAACTTTAACACCTCTCATCTCAAAAATTCAACTGAAACTCCAAAGCTGAAACCACTGGGTTATAAAAACACCTCAATATCCCTAAAAAGAGCTGCTAAACATTCCCTTGACTTTGGATTGATTCTGCCTCAGCCTTTTGCTTGAAGTTCCTTATTTCTCCTTCTCTTCTGTATACTCCAGCCCACCTCACCTAAGACTCCCCTTTCACATTTATTGTCACTTATAACCTTGCAAACTCCTTCAGGGTAGGACCAAGTCCTCCTATTCATCTCTGTTTCCCCAGAGCCCTGAGAACACATAGAAGATGTTCAATAAATGTTCACTGAGATCAAATATTTGCCCATGGCCTTCTACATTGATTCCAGACTTCTCTTGGCTTTTGCGAGCTTTCCTAACAAAGCCTCAGCTGGATAACCTTATTCTCTACTTCCTCTCAAAAGCCTCCACGTTTATTAAGCTTTTGTTCTTGCTGTTTCCCAAATGTGCTTTACTCAGCCTGCCTCTCTCCTCAAGCTAATGTAGGAGTCCATTCCACAATGTCTCACCTCTGCTCCTGGAATTTTACACAAACTTAAGATCCAATTTAAGCAGTCCATTCTTCAAAAAGATTTCTTTGATTATTTCATCTAATGCCACCCCTGGTTCCATAAAACTTCCATTTTACAAGTTAGAGCATAACACAAAATTTCACCTTCGATGTTTGCTAACTGTTTGGCCTGTTAGTTCAGTTGCCTCGGTTCTAAGGTAATGAAAGTCAAAGACTGTCATAAATGTCCCTTGTCTGCAGCCCCCCTTCAGCACAATGCTTGCCCAGTGGACATACCCCACAGGTAGGCACTGGATGTTATTTCCATCTCTTCTAGGACCTTCTACTAAATCACTGGAGTGTAATTCATGGTGTAATATCTTCAAGAACAACTAAGGAACATGGGGCTTCAATCTTGGCCTGTTCACAAATTTTTATCACTATGATAATTTTTTAAAATCACATTTCATCTTGATGTGTATTTCTCTGACCACTAGATGTTGAGTATCTTCATATTTATCAGACATTTACATTTCTTCTTCTTTCACTGACCAGTTATTACATAGTATATTTAGCTGAATATTCTGGTTTGTATTTAGTTTGAAATCTGAGGTTGAGATACAGTCTTGGGAATTAATAGCCTGGGTATAGCCAGTGAAATAATGGTTTTCATAAGACAGACCAGGGAGTGTGGTAGGTATGACAATCCAAGTGGGCTTGTCAGAAAAATATGGATTTCTATAGTTAATTTTTCAGAATTATCCATTTAGCAATAGCCAAGTAAACCAGAAATGAACCATTTAAAACCTAATCTTAAGTCCTCTGCCCACATTTGATGTTGCAGGATTTTGTTAGGATAAACTAAATCATGTTTCCAGGAATCAAGCATATTGGTAAGTGGGAACTTTCCAGAAGGCAGTGTCAATAAAGCTGTGCCTGGCCTCCAATTTGACACTGTGAGATAGAGATGTAGCTGGCAAGGGATGGTGGCTGCACTGGGTTCTGTGTAGAGCTGATAGTAGTCCAAAATAATGAAATCGTATCATGTGCTCTGCCTGGGTATAAATTGTGTACAGCAATTTCTCTGGCTACTGGGCCAAAGTCAGCATTACCCACTGCAGATTGGAGAGTCAGGAATGTTGACATAGAGTTCACCATTAAGTAAAACAAGGCATGTTGTTTTAAGTCAAACAGCCATCATATTAGCTGTGTAAGGAAATAATTTTGAGAGATGCCAAAGGGTCAGGCTATACCATTAGCCACTTTGCTATGACAGAATATACCAAGGGCATGAGCGCAGGCCAGTGTGTTTGGCTGATATAGCCAGACATGGAGTCCTAATGCTGTGACCACAAACTGCTGAAGACACTGGATTCTGTAAGGGGAAGTGAGATGTTTTACCTCCCCCAGTTCAGGGATCATGAAAGCTACGTTTGTTCCTCCAATAGCAAGAGAGGTCAGGGGATGATGATAAAACTCCACCACTGTGAGATCTCATTCCAGCCCTGACATCCTAGAATCAGAATAAGCAGGTAGGCAATGAGGCTAGCCAAGGATGCATTCCTCACTCCCAAACACGGATGGTCAAAGTAATATAATCATGGTTATAATAACAACAATAGTTAACAATGAATAAGTACCTTCTCTATGCCAGGGACTGTGCTGTAATACTTAACACAACCCCACAAGGTAGGGTGGATCATTTAGGAAATTACTCATGGCTTGGCATAATCTTCCTGGAAATCTTCTTATCTCTAGAACTTCCTCAGGAGGCAAAATCCTTGCTATTTTACAGAAGTAGCACTCAACTCTAGCCTCATGTGCAATATACAATGTGAACACAATCTTTGGTTTCATTTTTTTCTTCATTATTTCTTCTTTTTTGGTCTTGGTTGGATATCTGTGTAGCCATCTAAGAGAGCAGATTACTACTATGAGTGAACACTTCCAAACTCAGCTCTCTTGCAAGATATAAGGAGGAAAAGCTGTGACAAAATAAACTGCCTTGTTCTTATGGATGCTGGGTAAGAAAATCTGGCCCACTACCTAAGAGCTTGGAAGGACCCCAATGAATCCTTGTTTGTATAGGTGTGCTATTCTCAAGAAGCTATTTTTATGATTAACTTCTATTCTAAATGACAAACGGGAAAAGAAATCCTTGAACTTGTACACCAAACAATTGCCAAGTTTTGTTTTACTGTAGTGACTCAGAGAATTATATTGTCCTGACCTCAGAAGCCTTCATTCTGTTTTGGAAAGTAAATAAACCAAACTGAAACTTTTTTCTTCTTCACTGAAGGAATGCTCAGAATTCTGTTCGAAGACATGATCAACCCATGATATATGTTAATTGCTTTCTTCACCATTATTCTTTGTTTATACTGTCAACTTTGAGCCTGTGTCTTTTAACCATTAGTTAAAAGTTAGGAATTCAGCTGTTAATTCACTGGCAAATTGCACTCCCTTTTTTCCTGTTTGTAATCTGGCTTTATAGTTTAATCATGTAATATGTCAAAGTAATAGTGATACTAAAATAATAGCAATGAAAAAGACTTGGAATAGAGTAAAGCCATCTATTGGAGAGACTTCAGAGAAAATGGACATCAGAAAAATATCTCATTCATTTGGGAAGCTTTAATGGATCCCAAGTGCCAGATACTATGGTGCCCAGTCCTTAGGATGGATGAGCTGGAGATGAGCTGGAGACAGCATCACACGGAGAGAACATGGGCCTTGGAGGCAGATGGAGCTGGCCTTGGCTTATGCTGGGAAATAGGTGACAGCTGCTTTCCACCAGCCACCCACTGGGTCCTCTCTGGATTGCAGAGGTTACTTACTTGAATTTTTAACTTTATATTTTGAGGTAATTATAGATTCATATGTACGAAATAATAAAGAGATGACTTGTACAGCCTTAACCCAGTTGAAGCAGTAACATCTCTCATAACTACAGTAAATATCACAACCAGGAAATTGACACTGACACAATCCACCAACCTCATGCAGATTTCACCAGTTTTACACACACTCAGTGTGAGTGTGTATGTATGTGTATATTTGGTTCTGTGCAATTTTTCATAGATGTAGATTTGTGCAGCCAAAAGCATAGTCAAGACGCAGAGGTTCCATCACGAGTACCCTTCATACTACCCTTTCATAGCCACAGCCAACTCCCTCCCTTCTACCCTCTGGCAACTACTAACCTGATCTCCATCTCTATGATTGAGATAGATGGAATCATATAGTACAACCTTCTGAGACTGGCTCTTTTCACTCAGGATAATTCACTTGCAAACCAACTGAGTTGTTGTGTGTATCAACAGCAGGTTCCTTTTCATTCCTGAGTAGTATCCATGGCGTGGATGGGCCACTGTTAGTTTAACCATTCATCCACTGAATCACGTTTGGATTGTTTTCAGTTTTATAGCCAATAAAGTTGCTATGAACATTCAAGGATAGGTTTTGTGTGAATATAAGTTTCCGTTTCTCTGGGATAAATACCCAGGAGTGCACTTCTGGGTTGTATAGTAAGTGTATGTGTAGTTTTATAAGAAATTGTCAGGTGTTTTTCTAGAGTGGCTATACCATTTTACATTTCCACAGCAGTACACGACTGATCCAGTTTCTCCACACCCTTGCCAGCATATGATATTATTACTATTTTTATTTTATCATTCTGATAGGTGTATAGTTATATCTCGTGGTGGATTTAATTTGCATTTCCCTAATAGCTAATGATATTTAATATCTTTTCATAAGCTCATTTGCCATCTGTATATTCTCTTCAGTGAAATGTCTGTTCATGTCTGTTGCTCATTTTCTAATTGGATTGTTTGTTTAATTTTTACTGTTGAACTTTAAGAGTTCTTTATATATTTTGGATACAAGGTCTTTTCTAGATATGTACTTGCGAATATTTTCTCTCAGTCTGTAACTTGTCTTTTTATCCTCTTAACATAGTTGAACAGAGCAAAAGTTTTTCAATTTAATGATGTCCAGTTAATCAATTTTTCCTTTTATGGATCATGCTTTTGGTGTCAATCCCTCCTTGACACCAAAAGAACTCTCCACTAGTCCCGCTTCCTAAATGTTTTCTCCTACTTTTTTTTCTAGAAATTTTGTAGTTTTACATTTAAGTCTATGATGCACTCTGAGTTAATTTTTGTATCAGATATGAGGTTTAGTTTGTGGTTTTGTTTGTTTGTTTTGCCTATGGATGTCCAATTGTTACAGCATCATTTGTTGAAAAGGCTATCTTTTCCCCATTTGATTGCTTTTGCAAATTTGTCAAAAATCAGTTAGGCATATGTGTGTCGGTGTATACCTAGGTTCTCTCTGTTCTGTTCCATTGATCAAACTGTCCATCCCTTCATGAACACCATACTGTCTGATGACTACTACAGCTATACAGTAAGCTTTAACATCAGGTAGCATGATTACTCCCACTTTATTCTTTTTTTCCCAAAATATTTTAGTTATTCTAAGTCCTGTTCATTTCCATGTAAATTTCTGAATAAGCTTTTCTGTGTCTATTAAAAACCATGCTGGGATTTTGATAGGATTTGCATTCAATCTATAAATCAATTCAGGGAAATCTGACATCTTTGCTATGTTGAATCTTGCAATGCATGAACACCATCTTGATTTTAATTCTACCCTGCAGGTTTATTTGACTCAGCACCTGGGTTAAAACATCCCTGGAGCCCACATCTACTGAAATGACACCTGAGTTTACCACAGCCTTTGGACCCAGAGCTGCCCTCACTGGCCCTGGTCTCTGGCACAATCCCCTGTGATTACAGCTTTGGCTACTACCTGTAATACTATTGCAAAAGCCAGAACTTGTATTTGAATCTTACAATTATCAGGTGTCAGCTGAGTAACCAAAGCCTCGATCTCCTTATCTGTGGGATAACAGTGGCTTCCTTGGAGCCTCTCGATAGCTAGGTCTTAAGGAGGGCCCATTATTATTACTCTAACACATGATCCTACCACTAACCTAAGTTGATTTTAGCACCTAAAATGCCAGGCTGCAATCATCCTTATTAGTCAAATTGCACCTGTTAATCCATCGTTCCCATTTGTTGTGACCATTCTGGACCCCAGTATCATACATATTTTTATCCCAGTCATTGAAAAATAATAACAAAGAAGGCAAAGAGACATGGACAGAGTTTGACACATACTAGAGAAATCTGTTCTCATGTAGGTCCTTTGGCTGCAGTGAACAGAAACACATTCTGGGAAATTAGGCAAAAGATATGGATTAAAAGGAAATCAAAGAATAAGGCAGTGCCAAAATCAGAAACATGACCACCTTGGCTAGGAGGCTGGTTCTGGAATGAACAAGTTCTAACCATCATCTGTTTGTCTATGTCACTCCATTCAAGATTTGAAGAACTAAGTGAAAGGTCCTCTTGGCTCAGCTCAGGCACTGTGAGTGGCTCCCAGCTGGGTCAGACAGTGGGAGGAAGGATCTGGCTAACAAGACCCCTCGGTATCTGTTTACAGAAAGATTCCACCTTCATTTCCTGTCGACCCAAACTGCTCACAGTGGAGGACAGGCTATGCCCCAGATGGAATCACAGTGCTCTCAGGAGGGGACATGAGTACTTATATACCACAAAGTGCTGAAAGTTTACTCTTTTTTTCATTTGATCATGATTCACTAATTAGCAGTCTCTGGCAATGGCCATTCATCCAGAAAGAGATCCACCCAATTGTTCAGGAATATAGATCCACCTGCTCCACTAAGGATGTGTTAACAAATCGACAGTCTTGCTGAAATGCAGGTGTGTGAAGCCTATGACATTTCATGAATATATTGGAATCCACTGGATTCACAGCTGCACACTGCTGTGTGCAGCTCACACTGGCACACTCACACTGGCACTGAATCTGCCACACTGGTTGTATAGTGAACTCAAGTCCCTTCCTTAACCTCAGTGCTCAAGTTTTTTCATTGACAAAAGAGGGATAATGGTTCTAATCTCACACTTCGGTGGGGTTTTTTTAATTACAAAGTACTACATATCTTACTTGTTACCTGTGTGCTACTTATAACCCCAACTGCCTTTTTATAAGCAGAGACTACCAAGTGGAGATTCCTTAATTTTGTTTAGTTTTTTTAGAGGACTGAGGCACAAACCAGAGAGAAGAAATCTGGAGGGAAAGTTGAGTTACTCTGCAAAAGAGAAAAAAAGAGAAATGGAAGACCTCCCGCCATCTGGAGAAATCTGAGAGGGAGCGGTGAGGAGCAGGGCTGGGAGAGAGGGAGGAAGGGCCCGGAGGTGGCAAAGACGCATGTTGTATAATGAGACTCCTCCCACAGCTCCCCACCGGGGGGAGAAACCCTCCCCAAAGAGGCAGTTTCATATCTGAATGGATGTGTTACAGGACAAGGGCAGTTTCAGGAAGTGGAACCCAAGTAGGAAAGAAAACCCATCCTACTTGGATCTCCACCCTAAGAAGTAGCAGAAATCTAGGATTTAAAGCTCCATGCACTATGGAATTTGGGCACTAAAGGCAAATACACAGAGACCTCCAAGGGCAAGTAAGCCTCCTGCCAACTTTTGTATTACACATATTTGCGTTCACATCTAGAAACAATAGAAAATCAAAGTCCCTAGTCCTTGGGTGATTTTTCTCAAGCAGAAAAAAGGGGAAAAAAAAGCTCTTTGTGCCCTTATTCCATCTTTGATCTTTTATCTGTTCTCTAAGGGCATAAATGACTGTTTATACATGTTTCCATATAAAAATCACTCTCGAGGACTTTTTGTCTGTAATTGTTGTTTCTTGCTGTGGGCTCTAACACAGAAGCCTTTCCTTTTGAACCAAAAGTATTGAAAATCAGCACCCTACAATGGCCATGTGCTAGATTCCTTTGTTCGTGGGCTCTTTGGCCATATGCTTTGTAGGGTACACAATCAGTCACAAACATGAGTAGTGTGTGTCTGCCGTGTGGAAGGCCTCCAGCCCATTTCCCCAGGAGGTGCCTAACCACAACCTCTGCAGAATGTGGGTCTGTCCTCCATCACATGGTCCTGCCATTCCAGCCATGGCCAGGGCTGCAGATCTAACACCGGAGCAGCCAAATTCCAGCCTCTGGAGTGGCCACAGGTGAAAAGACAAGCTAGACCGGTTGGATTCTTTCTTGGGAGTTTGAAACAGGACATGGGTAAGAAAATGCTGAAAGTATATGTCAAAGAAGGGCACGAGATAGCTTTAGAGGCCCTGAGGAGTCATGAACAAACCAGAATTAGGAGAAAGCAAGCCAACAGTAGAAGGAGAAGGAAGCAGACATAAGAAAATTGGCTGTTTCATATCAACCCCACCTGTTCCCCAGATCTGAACAAACACAAGCCACACCTTCGCTCACCGCCTCCAATTTTCTTTTCTTCCTCCTCCTGTCTCCTCCCTTCTGGACCTAAACCCACCAAGGTGGAATGGTTAGAGTTGCCATCAGGGCTGATGGAAATGCATGGTTCCAGTTCCCTGGTTTTTCCCAATCCAGAATGAGATCACAAAGACATGCTGACCATCCTGCCACATGCAGGCATAATGACACCAAGGCCTTTCCTTGTGGTCTCAAAGTATGCAGACAGAAATAATATCTGAGAACTTACATTTCCCACCACGATGCTCTTCCCTCCCATGGGATCTAACTGTAGCCCCAGAAAAAGAGAGGTTGGCTCTTGCAAACCCCCAGGATGCCAACTCTAACCCATCACTAGCTAAAGAAAAAAGGTCAGCACGATGTGGGCAGAGAGGCAGTGCTTTCTTTGCTGTTCATTCAGGCTGTCAATTCTGTTTGTGGGTTTGTGAAGAAGAGAAAGAGAAAGTATATGGAAATAATATCACTACCGGCCACAATATATAGGTGTGCAGGGGAAAATAGAGCTAAACATATGTTCAGGATGTGGAAAGTAGATATGGCTCAACTGGAGCATTTATAGCTGCAACTGGCATCCTTAAGACCATAAAACTGGTCACAGAAGCTACTTTTAGGCTTTGAGGATCAAACAACTAGATTCAAAACGTAGATAATAGAATAACAACTGCTGCTTAACAGAGAGCAGGAGATAAAAATAATTTGCTACACTTCGCTGGATCCCACCCCATACTATCACAGCAATCCTGCACAGTTAATTTATTAGAGTATGTGCAGTTATCAGAGATGAGGGAAAATTCTATCAGTGACGGAGGAAACGGGAGGGAGATGGGAGATCCTTATCCAGCAGTTAAACAAGAGTAAGGTTTCAGAAACCAAAGAAGGTATAGTAGAAGGAAAAGAATTCCTAGTGAAAGGAGGTCTCCTTACCTGAGGTCAGTAAACAGAACCTACATAAAGAAATCCATACCTAATTTTTTAAAAAATTATTTTAAAATAGGCTAGTGCTTCAATTAAGAGACTGAATGAATTTCCTGGAATTGATCTGTTTTCTAGCTTTGAAATCAGCCATGAATGACCCAGACCAAAAGGTGTACACAAACACAATCCCTCTTCCAACCTATCTCTTAAACAAAAGATCTTGAGGATGGCAGGCACCTACTGGACTCTGATGGGGGAACTTGACGCTCAAGGAGAGGGTAGGAACCCCCAAGAGACCGGGTAGGACATGATGAGGAGTGAGGGGGGAAGAAGTGGAGGCTGGACAGGACCAGCACCCCTGAGGGGTGGCTGGGAGAAAGGAGGGGTTTCCACACATGGAGGGACCCTTGGGGGCTTAGAGGATCAGGGAGGAGTACACTGAGCATTTCCCCTGCCAAGTCGGCCCTGGGAAACTGGCTGGACGCCCCAGCTGGGTCCTCCACCCGCCGGGGCCCCCTCTGACCGTGTGAGTCCTAGGAGCATAGGAGGAAGGCAGGGGGAGAAGACGAGAGGTGGATGAGGAGGGATCCTCTGGGATCAGAGGATCATGGGAAGCGACACAGACATTTCCCCCACTCACTTGGGCCCCAGGAAGCCTGCTGGGCTTCCTGGTCTGGTCCCCTACCTTCCAGGGCCTCCTCTGGCCACGAGGGTCCTAGAGGCACAGGAGGGGTGGGAGGAGAAGAAAAGGGGCCAACAGGGAGGGACCCTCCAGGATCAGATGATCAGGGGGAACACGCCTAGCATTTCCCCCACCCATTTGGGCCCAGGGAGCCTGCTGGGGTCCCAGACCTGGTCCTCCACCCTCCAAGGCCAGAGGTATTCCTGGGCCCCTCCTGCAGTGTTGAGCATAAGCCCCACCCCCACCCCTACAGGGCCTTTTCCAGCCCTGTGGGTCCTAAACATAGGCCCTGCCCACTGCCTAAAACCCAACCCTGCCTCAGCCCCGCCCCTCACAACCAAGGCCTTTTCTAGTTGTTTTTTTTTTTCCTCCTCTTTTTTTGCTATTGTGGTTCTGTTTTACCTTCCAGTTGTTGTTTCATCTATATATATATTTTTAATTTTTTCTAACATCTGTTAGTTTTCTAATCTTATTTTATCTTTTACTCTTTGTTATTGTTCTGCTCCTTTTTCTCTCTTTTTTTTTTTTTTTTTTTTGCCACCCCACATGACTTGCAGGATCTTGGTTCACGAGCCGGGGGTAGGGCCTGAGCTCTTGCAGTGAGAACTCCGAGTCTGAACCACTGACTAACAGAGAACCTCAGACCCCAGGGAATATTCATCAGAGTGAGGTCTCCAGGAGGTCCTCCTCGCAGCACCAAGACCCAGCTCTACTCAACAGCCTACAAACTCCAGGACTAGAAGCCTCAGGCCAAACTACCAGTAAAACAGGAACACAATCCCACCCATCAAAAAAAAACAAAAAACAAAAAATTAACAAAAAAATAACGTCACAAATGAAGAAGCAAGGTAAAAACCTACAAGAACAAATAAATGAAGAGGAAAACAGGCAACTTACCTGAAAAAGAATTCAGAGTAATGATAGTAAAGATGATCCAGAATCTCAGAAATAGAATGCAGGCATGGATTGAGAAAATAAAAGAAATATTTAACATAACAAAGATCTAGAAGAACTAAAGAACAAACAAACAGAGATGAACAACATAATAACTGAAATGAAAAATACACTAGAAGAAATCAATAACTAAAGCAGAAGAACGAAAAGTGAGCTGGAAAACACAATGGTGGAAATAACTGCTGAGGAACAGAATAAAGAAGAAAAAATGAAAAGAATTGAAGACAATCTCAGAGACCTCTGGGACAACACCAAACGCATTCAACATTCAAATTATAGGGGTCCCAGAAGAAGAAGAGAGAAAAAGAAAAAAAAAAAAGGATCTGAGAAAATATTCAAAGAGATTATAGTAGAAAACTTCTCTAACATGGGAAAGGAAATAGTCACCGAAGTCCAGGAAGCACAGAGAGTCCCATCCAGGATAAACCCTAGGAGAAACACACCAAGACACATATTAATCAAACTAACAAAAATTAAATTCAAAAAAAAATATGAAAAGCAGCAAGAGAAAAGCAAAAAGTAATACACAACAGAATCCCCATAAGGTTATCCGTTGATTTTTCAGCAGAAACTCTGCAGGCCAGAAGGCAGTGGCAGGATATACTTAAAGTGATGAAAGAGAAAAACCTACAACCAAGATTACTCTACCCAGCAAGGATCTCATTCAGATCCAACAGAGAAATCAAAAGCTTTACAGACAAGCAAAAGCTAAGAGAATTCAGCACCAACAAACCAGCTTGACTGCAAATGCTAAAGGAATTTCTATAGGCAGGAAACAAAAGAGAAGAAAAAGACCCACAAAAACAAACCCAAAACAATTAAGAAAATGGTAATAGGAACATACATATCAATGATAACCTTGAAAGTAAATGGATAAAATGCTCAAACCAAAAGACACAGACTGGCTGAATGGATACAAAAACAAGACCCATCTATATGCTGTCTACAAGAGATCCACTTCAGACCTAGGGACACATACAGACTGAAAGTGCAGGGATGGAAAAACATATTCCATGCAAATGGAAATCAAAAGAAAGCTGGAGTAGTAATACTCATATCAGATAAAATAGACTTTAAAAAAGAGGCTGTTACAAGGGATAAGGAAGAACACTACATAAGGATCAAGGGATCAATCCAAGAAGAAGATATAACAATCATAAATATTTACACACCCAACATAGGAGCACCTAAGTACATATGGCAAATGTTAACAGCCATAAAAGGGGAAATTGACAGTAACACAATAATAGTAGGGGACTTTAACACCCCTTTAACACCCCACTTACACCAATGGACAGATGATCCAAACAGAAAATAAATAAGGAAACACAAGCTTTAAATGACACAACAGACCAGATAGACTTAACTGATATTTATAGGACTTTCCACCCAAAAGTGGCAGGATATACTTTCTTCTCAAGTGCACATGGAACATTCTCCAGGATAGATCACATCTTGGGTCACAAATCAAGCCTCAGAAAACTAAGAAAACTGAAATCATATCAAGCATCTTTTCTGACCACAATGCTATGATATTAGAAACCAACTACAGGAAAAAAAACCTGTAAAAAACACAAATACATGGAGGCTAAACAGTGTGCTACTAAATAAGCAGGAGATCACTGAAGAAATCAAAGAAGAAATTTTTAAAATACATAGAAACAAATGACAATGAAAATACGATGACCCAAAACCTATGGGATGCACCGAAAGAAGTTCTAAGACAGAAGTTTATAGTAATTCAATCTCACCTTAAGAAACAAGAAAAATCTCAAATAAACAATCTAACCTTACACCTAAAGCAACTAGAGAAGGAAGAAGAAAGAAAACCTAAAGTCAGTAGAAGGAAAGAAATCATAAAGATCAAAGCAGAAATAAATGAAATAGAAACAATGAAAACAATAGCAAAGATCAATGAAACTAAAAGTTGGTTCTTTGAGAAGATAAACAAAATTGATAAACCTTTAGCCAGACTCATCAAGGAAAAAAGGGAGAGGACACAAATCAATAAAATTAGAAATGAAAAAGGAGAAATCGGGCTCCCTGATGGGGCAGTGGTTGAGAGTCCGCCTGCCGATGCAGGGGACACGGGTTCGTGCCTCGGTCCGGGAAGATCCCTCATGCCATGGAGCGGCTAGGCCCGTGAGCCATGGCCACTGAGCCTGCATGTCCAGAGCCTGTGTTCTGCAATGGGAGAGGCCACAACAGTGAGAGGCCCGCATAACGCAAAAAAAAAAAAAAAAAAAAAAAGAGAGAAATCACAACTAACACCATAGAAATACAAAAGATTATAAGAGACTACTACAAACAACTATATGCCAATAAAATGGACAATCTGGAAGAAGTGGACAAACTCTTGGACAAGTACAATTTTCCAAGACTGAACCAAGAAGAATTAGAAAATATAAATAGACCTATCACAAGTAATGAAATTGAAACTGTAATTAAAAATCTTCCAACAAACAAAACTCCAGAACTAGATGGCTTCACAGGCAAATTCTATCAAACATTTAGAGAAGAGCTAACACTGATCCTTCTCAAACTCTTCCAAAACACTGCAGAGGGAGGAACACTCCCAAATTTGTTCTACAAGGCCACCATCACCCTGATACCAAAACCAAAGATATCACAAAAAAAGAAAATTACAGACCAATATCACTGATGAACATAGATGCAAAACTCCTCAGCAAAGTACTAGCAAACAGAATCCAACAACACATTAAAAGGATCATACACCACGATCAAGTGAGATTTATCCCAGGAATGCAAGGATTCTTCAACATATGCAAATCGATCATTGTGATACACCATATTAACAAACTAAGGAATAAAAACCATATGATCACCTCAATAGATGCAGAAAAAGCTTTTGACAAAATTCAATACCCATTTATGATAAAAACTCTCCAGAAAATGGGTACAGAGGGAACCTACCTCAACATAATAAAGGTCATATATGACAAGCCCACAGCAAACATCACTCTCAATGGTGAAAAACTGAAAGCATTTCCACTAAGATGAGAAACAAGACAAGGATGTCCACTCTGACCACTCTCATTCAACATAGTTTTGAAAGTTTTAGCCACAGCAATCAGAGAAGAAAAAGAAATAAAAGGAATACAAATTGGAAAAGACATAAAACTGTCACTGTTTTCAGATGACACGATACTATACAGAGAAAATCCTAAAGATGCCACCAGAAAACTACCAGAACTAATCAATGAATTTGATAAGGTTGCAGGATACAAAAGTAATGCCCAGAAATCTCTTGCATGCTTAACAATGAAAAATCAGAAAGAGAAATTAAGGAAATGATCCCATTTACCAGCACAACGAAAAGAATAAAATACCAAGGAATAAACCTACCTACGGAGGCAAAAGACTTGTACTCAGAAAGCTATAATAAACTGATGAAAGAAATCAAAGATGATATAAACAGATGGAAAAATATACCATGTTCTTGGATTGGAAAAATCAATATTGTAAAAATGATTATACTACTCAAAACAATCTACAGATTCATTGCAATCTCTAACAAACTACCAATGACATTTTTCACAGAACTAGAACAAAAAATTTTACAATTTGTATGGAAACACAAAAGACCCGGAACAGCCAAAGCAATATTGAGAAAGAAAAACGGAGCTGGAGAATCAGACTCCTAGACTTCAGGCTATACTACAAAGCTACAGTAATCAAGACAGTATGGTACTGGCACAAAAACAGAAACATAGATCAATGGAACAGGATAGAAAGCCCAGAGATAAACCCACGCACATATGTGGTCACCTTATCTTTGATAAAAGAGGCAAGAATATAAAGTGGAGAAAAGACAGCCTCTTCAATAAGTGGTGCTGGGAAGACTGGACAGCTACATGTAAAAGAATGAAATTAGAACACTCCTTAACACCATACACAAAAATAAACTCAAAATGGATTAAAGACCTAAATCTAAGGCCAGACACTATGAAACTCTTAGAGGAAAACACAGGCAGAACACTCTATGACATAAATCACAGCAAGATCCTTTTTGACCCACCTCCTAGAGAAATGGAAATAAAAACAAAAATAAACAAATGGGACCTAATGAAACTTAGAAGCTTTTACACAGCAAAGGAAACCATAAACAAGAGGAAAAGACAACCCACAGAATGGGAGAAAATACTTGCTAATGAAGCAACGGACAAAGGATTGATCTCCAAAATATACAAACAGCTCATGGAACTCAATAGCAAAAAAACAAACAACCCAATTAAAAAATGGGCAGAAGACCTAAATAGACATTTCTCCAAAGAAGATATACAGATGGCCAAGAGGCACATGAAAAGATGCTCAACATCACTAATTATTAGAGAAATGCAAATCAAAACTACAATGAGGTATCACCTCACACCAGTCAGAATGGCCATCATCAAAAAATCTACAAACAATAAATGCTGGAGAGGGTGTGGAGAAAAGGGAATCCTCTTGCACTGTTGGTGGGAATGTAAACTGATAACAGACACTATGGAGAACAGTATGGAGGTTCCTTAAAAAACTAAAAATAGAACTACCATACAACCTAGCAATCCCACTACTGGGCATATACCCTGAGAAAACCATAATTCAAAAGGACACATGCACCCCAATGTTCACTGCAACACTATCTACAATAGCGAGGACATGGAAACAACCTAAATGTCCAATTACAGATGAATGGATAAAGAAGATGTGGTACAAATGTACAATGAAATATTACTCAGCCATTAAAAGGAATTAAATTGGGTCATTTGTAGAGATGTGGATGGACCTTGAGTCTGTTATACAAAGTGAAGTAAGCCAGAAAGAGAAAAACAATATTGTATATTAACGCATATATGTGGAATCCAGAGAAATGGTACAAATGAACCTATTTGCAGGGCAGGAATAGAGAGGTAGATGTAGAGAACGGACCTGTGGACACATGGGGAAAAGGGGAGGGTGGGACGAATTGGGAGATTAGGTTTGACATAAACACATTACCATGTGTAAAATAGATAGCTATTGGGAACCTACTATATAGCACAGGGAGTTCAGCTCGGTGCTCTGTGACGACCTAGATGGGTGAGATGGGGGGGCAGTGCGATGGAGGTCCAAGAGGGAGGTGATATATGTATACATATAGCTGATTCACTTCATTGTACAGCAGAAACTAACACAACATTGTAAAGCAATTATACGCCAATAAAAAAATTAAGAAAATAGGAAACTTGAAGAGAAAAATAAATAAATAAGTAAAAATTTTAAAAAGATCTCCCTTTAGCAACCCTTAAAAGGCTTTTGAGAGCTACAAAGAAGCAAGAATGAAATGTTAAAGCTGGCAGAATGCAAGCTGGCTATAGATGACATACCTGACTCTCTCCTTGTCAACCCAAAGGAAGTGTTGGGTGTAGGAGACACGTCTGTTGAGATGCCTGTGGACTTGCACGGGCAGCACTTTAATGAAGAAATAAAAAGGACTGGACATACAGGTACACTCTTGCATTACCACCCCTTCCTTAAGTCTCCTTCTTGCACCTTAACTCACAAAGCAACATGATAGCCAGGGACAAACAGGTCGGGAGTGTAGAAGGTAGACAGATGATAAAAATGCTTTATCTTAAGAGTCAATGGGAGCTTTTGATCCAAAGTAATGAGTAAATATTGTTTGAAGTCCCAGCCATAAAAAAATTAATAATTTAAAATACTCCCTCACTTTCTCCCAAGGTCTTCCCCAATCCTGTAAGTTGTAATGCACTAAAGGAATATTTTCATCAATGTGTCCAAATATGTTATTCAGGGTGAGATTGTATATGATAGAGCTCCAAGGAACTTTCTAGAAGAAAAAGGCAGCCCCAAAATTGGATGCATAAATGGCTTTAAGGTTTTAAGATCTAGCAGAGCATACTGTGCCCTCACTACACACAAGCCAGAAATGGAAGAGAAAAGAATTCAGTTTTCCAGGCACTGCAAAGGGACTTGTTTAGTAGTTCAGCAGGTTCACAGAATGTGGCAAGCAGAACAGGCAGTGTCCTCAACACAAAGCAACCCAGACCCCTGAGCGTCTAGCTGGCAAGGTGCCCAGCAGAGAAAATAGGATGCTTTTGAATTTGTGGTCCTCTCAGTGTTGGGGGTGTTGCAAAAAGATAAAGTGGGGAGAGGGAATGGGAAAGCAGGCATAGAGGGACAGGTGGATTCTGGAAGTGGGAAGTTATTTTTCAAACACACAAAAGCAACTTCAAAATATTACTTAGGAATTAATACATTAAAAAGTGTCCTCAGCAGGAAGGAGTGTGAAGCGGGGATACATGTGTCATAAAAAATACACCCCGTGGCCAAGACCCCCTGACCATTAAGACCACAAATAATTGAACAGAAAAATCTAATCAAGCAGGATGGTAATCTCCAAGGGATAAGCCACTTCACTGGGTACTCACACTCTAGTCCCAGGCCCAGATGTATAATAAGAGCAGAAATGTAAACATACACACTACACACACACACACAAACACGTGCGCGCATGCGCATCCAGAGGCAGAGCATCCCATGGCCTGAGCATAGGAGGCAGTGGGAAAATTCATTCATGAGGACTTTTTCATTGCTTTGCGTATGTTTTTCATCTTCCCCATTTCTTCTGATGGTGATTATGACTATATTTTGAAATCATGATCTACCACTGCAGCACTATAATTACATAAATATGGCATCATAAATGAAGGTTAGTGCCAGAAATAGCAAAGCAGCTAGGGGTGCTATTTGTCTCTATGGATGCAAGTGTGTGTGTGTATATTTTATTTTTAAAAAATTTCCATATACGTGCTATCTGGAAATCCTTTGCTAGTCCAAGCAAGGGTATCTTAGGAAAAAGAACAGGAGCCTCAGTCTCATTTTCAGCTGAAAAAGATGAAGGCAAGAAAAGGCAGGGTCTTCTAGTCATGATAAATGTAAATAATAAGAGCTAGGTGTAGATTAAGCTAGCTAGCTTTACACTGAGCTCAGGTTCCTGCACTGGCCTGTGTTGAGTGGACACTAGGGGCTCTGCTTATGGGCAGGAATCAGTCTGGGGCAGTACCTCTCATCAGTGGAGCCCGTCAGCACCTCTGGAACCTCAGGGAATGTCTCTTAAGCACCATTCAGAACAGAACTACCTTTCTCCTTGCTCTCACTCACCCTTGCCTTCAGGGCACCAACCAGATCTTCAAGTAATAGGGATGAGAGTTGGGAGATAAACAGCCCAGCTTCTTCCACTCTCAGGAAAAAGGAAAATTCTAAAGTGTGTTCCACAAGTGTCACACAGAGTAAGTGGCAGTCCTAAAATATGTCAACAAATTATTTGAACTTCAGACCTTTAAAAGGTGAAGCCTAATTCTCCTCCCCTCAAATGTGAGCCATATTAAGTGACACTTCTAATGATGAGACTATGAGGAGAATGATGTTCTGTGACTTCCAAGCCGAGGTCATAAAAGTGCTGCTTCTGGGGAAAGCCAGCCCATGTTGTGAGAACACACAAGCAGCTCGTGGGGAGGTCCACACAGTGAGAAACTGAGGTCTCCTGCCAACAACCAGCACCAGCTTGCCAACCATGTGGTGGAGCCACCTTGAAAATGGACCCTGCAACCTCACTCAAGCCTTCAGATGATGCTGTTCCGACGGACATCTTGACTATAATCTTACAAGACGTCCTGAGCCATTGCTGCCCAGATAAGCCAGTCCTGAATCCCTCATCTACAGGAAATGTAAGTATAATAAATATTTATTGTTATTTTAAACCATTAAATTTTGGAGTAATTTGTTACACAACAGTAGATAACTGACACAGAGTCCTAGTGGCACTGACCTCCAATGCCCACAGCTGTAACCTGCTCACCAAGCCCCTCACTGTGCTTCTTTAGATCACCTCCACACTAAATGACCTGCACTCAAAATACTTGTCTCTTGGTTTGCCTTTGGTGTCTCAGACATCCCATATAAGGTAAATATTATTATTCTCCTCATTTTAGGGATGAGAAAACACACATAGGTTAGAGTTACACAGCAGGTAGTGGCGGAATGAGATTCTCTGAATCCTAATTCACTGCCCTCTTCTTCGTCACAGCTGTAACCCTCCAACCCCAATCCTTTGTGATTTTAAGCAATCTCTCCTCCCTCCCCAAGAACAATAAGTTAATTTGCTCATTCACTGTGGACAAAGGTACCCATCGTAATCACAAAAGTAAAAACCAACCTAAGCAAATTCAGTAACAAAAGCAGGAACTCTGAGTCACTTAAGTCTTGGTATATTTATTTTCCCTAATGCTACCTGTACACAGCAGGGAGAAATAATTAGCAAATTAATGGATTGTTCTTTGTTGAGACTGATGGAAAGGCTGGATGTGACTCTCCCTTGTCTTACATCTGGGCTACAGGGACTGGCCTATAACTGCTGACCAACGTCACCCGTGATTTACTGAAGTTACAAACAAGTGACATGCTGCGTGGGCAAGAAACAATGAAGATGAAGCCCATATGTGCTGTGCTTTCTATTCCGATCAAATAAAATGTACAGCCAACTTCATCTGTCAGACATTTAATCATAATCATTATTGTACTATGTAGTAATTAGGCATAAATGGGACATAAATGACTCTCTTGATAGCACCATTTTATATATCAAACAACAATTTTTGTGTTTTTCTTCTCCCTTTGATAGTTTTCCAATATCCCATCTCTACTTGGTGTCACTGTGTTTGTTCTACTGAGTCAAAATGTTAGAAGAGAACCCATGTGGGCTTTGGAACAAACTAGTCATGCAGGCTGTGTAACCTTGATCAAGTCACCTTATGTCTCTGGACTCCTGTATAAGATGGAAATGAGGCCCCTCCAGGAGGATCAATATGAGAATCAAATGAGAAGCTGAATGCAATTGCTAGCACAGTGTTAGTATGCAGTAGGAACTCAAAAAGGTCTCCCTCCTGTCTCCTGTATCAACATTACTTCCACATACATTAATGTCAGAGGTTCTTGATCTTCTCCCCATGAGTTATCATTTCCTACCCTGGATCCCACTCCCTAATGCACCTGCCTTCAGTCTCCAAGTCACACGGTTTCACACTAAAATTCCCAAAAATACTTCCGACCGAATGAAGAAACACTACTAAAGTAATCAGGACAACTGGCTTTGAGTCTATGCATTGAAATAAACAGGTTTAAAATTTAGCTAGAAGCAAGAGTGTCAACACCTTAGCATGAATAAGTTCTAGTTAGGGCAAACTATGATGGTAATTTCTCTATTTGGTTTGGATCTGGCTGGTGAGAAACTGGAAGGGACTAGTCATCTGAAAGAGCTAAAGGAAAAACAACGCTGTGGCTTCCAATAACCTTCACCCAGTCAGAGGCTGGTGGTATTTCAGAATTAAATTTAGCCAATACATACAGATCAAAAGTGTGCCCAAAAATATTCCACATCCTCCTGGCTGTGTGCTCTTCTGGCCTTTAGCAGGCAGGATAAAGGCAAAGAGTTTGCCTCTCTGATGTAGCAATGCCCACCGATAAACACAACAGCTCATAACCACAACAGTAACAGCTTCTTAAGGGCCTAACATTTATTTGCAGACCAAGGTTAGCAAATAGCTTTTATGTCTTTCCTCATTTGACCTTCTTTGCAGCCTGGGTGGGTATTATAACTCCATTTCACAGATAAGCCAACTGAGACCCAGAGAGATTAAATGTCATGCCCAAGAAGCCCATGAATAATAGGCAACAAAATCAGATCTGGAATCTTAACCTCACATTCTTATCTCTTATTAGCCTCCCTCTATTAATAAATAATTAGCTTGCTTGTTTGAGGGATAAATGGAAACTAATTTCTAAATTGTCCAGTTAGCTTTTCTTGCCCGATATTGGTTTTAAGACCCACAAAGTCACACATCCACATCACCCATGGGGTAGTGTAGAAACAGCTTAAAAACAATTGTTTAATGACCTTCGAGAAAATTCCTTGTCATGAATAGAGAGTCTGTTTCCCAGGGTCCAGGGCAACAGCAAATAGCTGTGTCAGGACCACTGTAGATAAAGGACCACCCAGTGATAAAAGGCTCATTCTTTTGTGCAATTGTGGCAGCAAATACTCCCATCAGCTTAGCGGTGCCGGTAGCTTCTGCAGAAGAAAGCATTCAGAGCTGGCCAGCAAAGGGCAGACCTTGGCTGGATTAGCTACGAAGTAAACTTACAGTCAGGTTTTTTTCCAACTTCCCCACCACAACATGGAGAATTTTGGCCACAAATGTCAAGTTTCTCTGTAAAGCTCTCGACCTCACTGGAAAAGAACCACTTTGCAATATCAGAAATGTAAGTATCACTTTCAAAATAAGGCAGTGAGGCTGAGACTACAGCAAAATCAAACTGAGCCAGGCTCTGCACCAGGAGCCGGGTCCCTGGACAGCGGCACAGATGGAGCAGGTTCTCCCCTGGGCTGGTCATCAGTGTCCCCCTGAGGCACTTAAAATACCAACAGGTCTCTACTGAGAACTAACTATTCTCAATTAATTCCAAAACTCTGGGAGTAGGACCAGGCCTCAGTCCTGCTAAAGCTCTTAAGGCCATTCAGCTGTGCAGCCCCCGCGGAGAAACAGTATTAGAGTAGAATCTAGAATGTTCCAAACTTGCTAGATTTTAGAATCCCCAGAGGTTCCTATTAAAAATATAGATTCACAGTTCCCAATCTAAATCTCCTGAATCAGAATTTTCAGGACAAGGAGTTGGGAATATGTATTTTAATACATTAAAATACATAATTTTATGTATTAATTTTATGTTAATTGTCCCCAAAAAAATCGACAGAGTGAAAAGCCAATCTACCGGATAAGAGAGTATGTGCAAATCGTCTCTCTGACAAGACTTCACGGCCAGAATATACAAAGAACCCCTACAAGCCCCTAACAAAGACAACTCGGTTTTTTTAATGTACGAAGGGGAGGCCGCCCAGCCGGAAGGGAGGCCGGACTGAGGCGGGGGGGCCTTTTTCTCCCCAGAATCTCAGTGCCGTGCTCCCCCAGACCAGGCGGACCTCGTTCTCTGTACCTGTTGGTGAGAGGCTGGCTGCTCCTCCTCAGCTCCCTCGTCCTCCTCCATTCTCACGGTGGGAACCGGGCCTGTGCGGGAAGACAGCGAGGCAGCGCCCACAAAGGGCCAGTCGGCTTTTCCCGCGGCTTTTCCCGCGGCTTTTCCCGCGGCTTTTCCCGCCTCGGCGCCCGACGACGGGCCGCGCGAGGGGCCAAACCACTAAGTTTCCTGCTGCTGCGCGCGCCCCCTGGCGGCAGCTCTGGGAAGGGTGCCTCTCCGCCAGTCCGCTTCCGCCCCGCGCAAACCAAGCTATCCCGGGACCGGGACCGGGACCGGGACTGCAGACCAGGCTCAGCGCCTGCGCAGTGATGTCTGTAGTAGGGGACAACAGTTTGCAACTCTTTTTTTTTTTTTTTTTCTGTGGTACGCGGGCCTCTCACTGATGTGGCCTCTCCCTCCACGGAGGACAGGCTCCAGACACGCAGACTCAGCAGCCATGGCTCATGGACCCAGCCGCTCCGTGGCATGTGGGATCCTCCCAGACCGGGGCACGAACCCGCATCGCCTGCATCGGCAGGCGGACTCCCAACCACTGCGCCACCAGGGAAGCCCTGCAACTCTTTATTGTAAATTCCATGCGGTTGTATCCTCGGTATACCTTGCAAAATCCAGTGTGGTTTCTATAATTCTGTCACTGTAGTGTCACAGTCAGACCACGGATAAATGCTTGATTTCTACCCCCTTCAGCAAATAAGTTGCTCGTCCCGTTTCCACTGCCAAAGGGGTATAGTTCTGACCCGAATGCTGGCTGATTTTCCTTTATGTTAAGAATAAAGTAAACTGAAACAGTGAAAACCCCCTTCACCCCCAAAATAGGCAAAGGACTTGAATAGACATTTTTCCAAAGAAAACAAGCATATGAAAAGATACTCGATCGACATCACCCATTAAAGATGTAAAATCAAAACCACAATGCAATATCACCTCATATGCATTAGGATGGCCACAATCAAAAAACAAAAGGGAAAATAACAAGTGTTGGCAAGGATGCAGTGAAATTGGAACCCATGTGCACTGTTGTCAGAAATGTAAAATGGTGCAGCATCTATGGAAAACAATATGGAGTTTTCTCAAAAAATTTAAAATGGAACTGTTGTATGATCCAGCAATCCTACTTCTGGTACATATCTAAAAGATTTCAAAACAGGATCTTGAAGATATTTGTACAGCCGTGTTAAATCCTAACACATGCTACAACTCTGTGAGAAGCCCCTCCTCGTGGCCCCAGCTGTCCTGGGTTCCAGGAACACGACTTGTTCCCCTTGTCCCTTCAGGGCTGGGGAAGGTGTCTCTGGGTGTCTTGGCATCCCTGTGCACCTCCTAGAGTATTTTTCCCAAACTACTTTTCCTTGCAGGACCCTGCCTGGTACTTTTGGCTTCTAGTTTGAAGGGTGGGGTTGGAGGCAAAAAAGAAAGAAATCCATGAAGAAGAATGCAAAGTAGCCAAGCCTGCAAGAGTTTCTGAAGCTCCCAAGCACGGTCAGCATCAGAACGTGCTACCACAACAGGTGCAACCACTGAACATGCTTGAATGATGGGATCCCATACCCAGAAGGAGACAAAAATCATACCTCCTGGGCTTCCCTGGTGGCGCAGTGGTTGAGAATCCGCCTGCCGATGCAGGAGACACGGGTTCGTGCCCTGGTCCGGGAAGATCCCACATGCCGCGGAGCAACTAAGCCCGTGAGCCATGGCCGCTAGGCCTGTGCGTCCGGAGCCTGTGCTCCGCAACGGGAGAGGCCACAACAGTGAGAGGCCCACATACCGCAAAAAAAAAAAAAAAAAAAAAAAAAAAAAAAAAAAAAAAAAAAAAAAAAAAATCATACCTCCTCTCTCAAGATTATTTCTGTGCTTGAAATATAGAGACAAAAGCAAAACCATCCACACAGCTCCACTGGTCTTCCAATGTCTGCAGTCCTCGGCAAGACCTCAGAGAGAAACTCCGAGTAGGGCCACATGTCGGCAAGACTCTCTCTGACCCATGACCTGAGGACGGCCCCTGGAGGTACTAGCAGGGCAGAGGAAGGGAATAAGTCAGCAATGAGCGAGGGGAAGGCAGCTCCGCTCTTGGCAACCACAGTGGGAAAGTTCAATGCTTTTAATCATGGAGTAACTCACCAGAAACTGTTATTTCAACTACTGAGCTTTCAGGCTTGGCTGGAAATTGATTGTATTCTCAGGGATGAGTTCTTGGCAGTGTCATAGGAGAAACGTGACTTTTAAAGAAGGTCTTCCCAGAACGCTGGGGTTGTTGCAAGGGTCTCTGAGCAACTCGCAGGGGGAAAGAAAGTCGCCAGCTCCTCCATTCCTACTCCCAACCCATCACTCAGACACAGAGGCCTCCTTTCTCTCCAGCCCCATCAAAGATTGCCAAGATCCTGAGAAGGACAAGAAATTTCAAGGGTTTTCTGGTAGGAGAAAAGGTAATTTCAGAACACGCAGGGAAGGAGATGATGTGACCCAAAAAAGAAAATCCGAGAAAGGTAATCAAAGAATGGGGAGGAAATCCAAATTGGTGGACAGAAATCGGATGAGCTGTGGAAATGGACAGGGGGCACTAGTGTTCAAATTGTCCCCATAGGTCACGTTTGCTCTGTCTCTGGAAGCCCTAGCCGGCATTTGAAGCAAAGAGGCTGAAAAGGAAGACTGGGGGTGGCTATGTGCTTTGGAATGAAAACAGCATCTGCAGTATTATTAGCTGGATGTGCAGAAGCCATCAATCATTCTGCTTTGGGGAATAACTGATTGCCAAAGGGGACCAGACCGGCTGCTTCTCTCTCCCTGAGGTCTGGCCCCGAGTTCAGCACAATTAGCTAAGTGCTTCTAGAAGAGTGGAGAAGTCTGGGAAGGCAGGTGGCTACCTCTTAAGTATTAAAGTGCTGAAGGAAAGAGAAGCTTCAGGAACTCTGCTTTGTACCCAACCCCAAAGCAGAACCAACACTGTCCACTAACACTGCTTGTGACAGGAAGACCTGGATGAGTAAGCGTGGGCTCTGCTTTTGGCTTTGGCAGGCTGGTGAAACTTACAACCCCTTCTCCAAAGACTGTTCTTGAGGGCAGAAAATAAATATGCAGGATTACAAGAGAAGCCAATGATGTTGAAACACAGTTACCAAAATATTTTTTTTAAAAATGTGGTGGAGTAGTAATAGCTGTGCATCTTTTAAAAGAAATTCTGGATGACCTTCATTTTATTTTATTTTTGGCTGCATGACTTGTAGGATCTTATTTACCCAAGCAGGGATAGAACCCGGGCCCCCTGCAGTGGACGACAGGAGTCCTAACCATTGGACAGCCAGGGAAGTCCCAGTGCCTCTTTATTAAACATTAAATAAGATCCAGTGGTGGGTGTGAGAACTTAGAGTTATGGAAGTCATGAATATTTGAAGATATCTACAACAGTAGCTAGATGATATGAAAATATCTGTACTAGCTAGTGGAACTGTTAATTCTACTGTGGGTTTCCAACCTACATTTATCACTGAATGAAGTGCAAAGTTTCATTTCGATGTTAGTGAAAATAAGTAATATTTTTTCCACCCAAGTTTATAGATCACTGCATTCTCTCCTTGTGCCCTGGGTTAAGAACTTCTGCTGTAAATGGGAATTTAAAATGACAATGACCCTCTACAGTCACTGTGAGTGCTATAAGAAAGCTTGCATTCATCTTCTCATTTAACTGTGCTGTGCACATTCCCCAGACCCTGACCTTACAGGACCTGAAATCTGGAATGAAGTGACAGGGAATGAATGCATCGTATAGTGACAATAACGCCTGCCTTCCCCAAATCCATCCAGACTAATGGTCGTTCACCCCTTCCCTGCTGCCACACAGAAACCCAGACCACACAGTTTCCTGTCTTCATTTCCTGAGCTGTACCCCTTTCTATCAGTGTCCCCATTTGGGAGTTTGGAATAGATGGTCGCTGAGTCCATGGGACTCACCAGTCGGACAGTGGATAATCTGTGGCTTTGTGATGGCTTGTCTCTGCAACGTGATCAGATTTGTATTTCAGGATAGTCACTCGGGCTTCAGAATTGAGACCATGATTCCCATCCACCTGCTGTGCCCCATCACCACTGCCACCACCCTTGTCCAAGTCACCACCCAGTTGCCTGGACTTCTTAACTGGTTTCCTCACATCCTTTCTTGCCCCCCGGTTGTTATTCTCAGCACAGCAGCCAGAGTGATTTTCTTAAAAGAGTTATCCCACCCTGTCACTCTCTTCCTTAGAATGGTCCAATGGTTTTCCATGTCGCTTAAAATAAGTTTCAATCTCCTTGCCATACTGCAGGGGTTGGCAACCTATGGGTCTCTGGCCAAATCCACCCTGCACCTGCTTTTGTATGGCCCATGAGTGAAATCATCTGCAGAAATTTGTTTTCTCTCTTATTACATAAATACTTACATATAAGTACCTTGATTTGGCCTCTTGGCCCACAAAGCCTAAAATATTTATTATCTGGCCCTTTATAGAAAAAGTTTGCTAGCTTCTGCCTGCCAGGAAACTAGAAACCAGCCTAGGCCATCCCAGTTGGCGGTGGGGGGAGGTTAACGCAGAGAATTGGTTGTCCAAGAAGTTGTAAGAGCTAAGGAGGCAAGAGGACACAGTGAGGCAACTCAGAGATTCACAGCAGTGGGATGTGGTCACGCCCTGCAGGGGGAGGACCCAGGGAGGAAGTGATGTGACCAATCGGACCCCAGACCTGGAGGCATCCAAAGGAGCCTAAGGGGATCCAGCTGTGCAAAGGATGCCGCCCAAGGCAGGGCAGAGGGTGAGGGAGAAAACCCAGATTCTCACCCATGGTTTCACACCAGTACCTCCCACGGGCTGAAGCCACCTGGAGGGTTGTTGTCAAGGGGGTCTGGGAGATGCAGTTTCCGGAAATACAAACCCGAGGGAGAAGAGGAAAAGCCCGGAAATGAGTATGAAAACTAACAAGCAAATGACTGGCTCCCCTGTAAAATGAGGATGGCACCTGCCTTGCAAATTAGCTATAAGAGCTGAAGATGTCACCTAAGGTGTCTATATCATGCCTGAAAAGGGTAACTAATATTGTTATCATCATTATTACTATTAACTTTTCCCCTGCACTTGGATTCCTGTTTTGGGTTATCCAAGCTCAGCATGAAGTTGTGGACAGGAGAGAGGACCATAATTGACTTGACTTATCCAGAAATCGTGGGGAATGTGATGAAATTAGACCACATCTGTGGGTCCCAAATACCCCAGGGAGATGGACCCAGGAACCTGCACCGAACCCCCTTCTCCCAGGCAATAAAATCATTTCATACCTCCTATTGCCAGCCAGAGGGCTGGGGAGACCAGGAGTTTGCTATTGCAGAATGCACTCAGAGACACCTCGTGCTCGTGGGAATTTTTTTTTTCCCTAGAAGTGTGTATGTATGTTGTTAGTAGAAACACTTCTCTGTCTGTTCATGCACACTTCTTCCTTCCTTAGAACTGTCTACCGTGCCAACCTCTAAAACCACAAGCATAACAGCTCAGTTTAACAAGCTTCCTCTTTGAAATGCCAGCCAGTGAGATCAGTGATGGGTGTAACAAGATGAAGAACACTGCCAGTAGGGAAAGTTTCACCGCCTGACATGTCATAAGCAGGGATGAAAGGTGCACAGACCAAATATGCATCGCCAGCTCAGGAGGGCCCGCCAAGTGAAGCAGCCAGCTCCTCTGGAGAGGAGATGCCAGCTGTGAGGAGATGCCCACGCTCTTCTCTAGATGGCCCTCTGCTCTCTGTCCAGCAATGGTGCCGGATGGTGCTACCCTTCTCTGCACGCTCTTCCTTATCGACTTGATGCTGAGGATGTAGCCACACATGGAACTAAAGGGAAAGAAGGTCAAACAGAGCTTTCTGGACCCTCCACCCCCTCATTCTCAGCCAGGATGGCCTCCTGCCCTGAGGGCCACAGGGAGGCCCCCATCCTGCGCCCCGGCATGCCCTGAATCTCTTTTTTTTTTTTTTTTTTTTTTTTTTTGCGGTATGCGGGCTTCTCACTGTTGTGGCCTCTCCCGCTGCGGAGCACAGGCTCCGGACGCGCAGGCCTAGCGGCCATGGCTCACGGGCTTAGTTGCTCCGCGGCATGTGGGATCTTCCCGGACCAGGGCACGAACCCGTGTCTCCTGCATCGGCAGGCAGATTCTCAACCACTGCGCCACCAGGGAAGCCCCTGAATCTCTTTTTAAGGGAAAGTCATGGCTGGACTGATGGTCCCACTGCTGAAAAGTGCTTCCTAGAAGGAGCATCTGACTTTCACCAAAACTGCTGGATAAAGAGCCCCTTCCACAAATCAACCCAGTGACTGCCTACGAGAAAAGCTGCTTTAACCGAGCTCTCCCTGCTTCTGACAAGTCCTCCTCTTGCTCTGTCAGTTTCCAGTGAACAGTCTTCAGCAAATGTCTGCTGAGCTCAGGGACCATGGTTTCCCCGTCCATTGAGGTGGCTGAACTAGATGGCTTCCCAAAGTTCTCTGACTCTGATATGACCCTCTCTGATCACCTTGCCTGCATGTGACGGTTCACTAGCAGATGATTCAAGGAGGAATGGCTCCTTTCAAGTTTCCCTTAAGAAGGATGCGGTCTTGTGAGAGAGACCAGGGACAGGCACAGTCTCCCCATTAGAAGATGTACGTGGAGGCATCAAAAGATTTCAGACAGAGACATCATTCAATCCGCTTGGGGACAAGGTGAATTCAACAGTCCAGCTCTATTTCACTGAGCACTGACTATTATACACCGGGCTCAGTATTAGCTACTCCTACAACAACTAACTCTTACAACTCCAGGAGGTGGGCAGTCTTCTTAGCCTTTCTGTGTACATATGGAGACCACGGTGGGCAAAGGTAAGGAACTTGCCAAAGGCCACTCGACATCAAGCGAGTGAGTGTGGATATGGACAAATCTCTCCCACTTCCAAACCTGTGTTTATAACCACCCCAGCATGCAGTAACTGGCCTAGCAGCAGACAATTATTGGGCATTTACTGAATACTAGACACTGCTTCATGCATTTAATACACACAGAAATTTACCCTATGGGGAAAGTATTATTTCAATTTCCCTTTTACAAATAAGAAATGGAAGCTCAGTGAAGTTACATAACTTGCCCAAGTTCACACAGGAGTCAGGATTCAAATCTAGACCCTAATGACCGCATAATTTTTCCACCCAGATTAGAAGAAAAAATATGTGAATAATGACCTAAAGGCTGTTAGAAAGGAAATAGGTTTTCCTAGTTTGGGTTCTTCCCCAAAACATAACCTGAGACCAGAATGTGGGTGCAGGCAGTTTATTTCTAGGGTGATCCCGGGGAGCAGAGGAGGGTTATATATGGGAAAAGAGAAAGAAGCAAAATAAGGCTCCTGACTGACTGTAGACAGCAAGGGCTCAAGGACACAGGACGTCTGGAGAATCCTCTCAGAAGGAGCTAAAATCACAGGTGACAATATGAGGATGCGAGTCCAGGTCCCAGGTGGGCCTGCCTCTCAGGGGACAGGAGGTGAGAGGGGCCCCCTCAGACAGCAGGCAGCAGGACCAAGACAGGAGCCTGAACACCTGCATCCTGCGCGACTCACCAAACACCTATAAAACTTTCCATCCCTCCCCGGCTGCCTCCACTGCCTGGGGCTTACAGCTCTCCTGTTGAAATGATAGAAACAAACTCTCAGTTGATGGATGAAGTCAACTGGAGTGGAACAGCCCGTGATGCAAGAGACCAGAAGCAGCTTCCCCTTTTCTCTATTCCACCATGAAAAGCCAGTCCTCTGCCCTGGGCAGATCTGTCACTGGGCTCTTGGTGGCTGACGGGATGGAGCTGCAGCTGAGGGCTTGGACCTTCTCTGTGTCCCTGGGCAAGTTATTAACTTCTCTGAACCTTGGTTTGTTTCATCTCTTAAGCAGGACAAAGATACCTGCCCAGTAGAGAAGAGTGGAGATGAGATCCTACTCTGCCCTGTAACACACCAAACACAGTATACGGTGTATAGGGAGCGTTTCACCAAGGCTGGCTGTGCATAATATATTTTTGAGTTGTTTCAGTTCACTATCAGAGGGGAGAACTAGAGACAGTTATTTATCATTTAAAGAAAGAGAGTAACATAATACAGAGACTGCTGGGCTGGCCTGGCAAAAGATTTCATTTCCCTGCCATATAATCTTAAGTCCGGAACCCTCTCCAAATTTGAGGTTTTCTATCATTACGTGGAGATCATCATGTTTGCCCACCTCAAAATATTGCCCAGGCTCCACGGAGATCCCAGATGTAAGGATGCTCTATCAAGTCTAACGCATATAGAAATGTTGTTGTGATGATATTAATGATAAGGATCCAACCTTCTCCGTCGTCATCATGGGCACAAACACGCTCTGTGGGGCCGCTAGAACCAGAGCAAGCATTTCACCTTAAGGGAAACACCATTGAGGGGAGGGTGTGATTAATAACATTCAGACCATCAGTGTCAAGGACTCTGCTGCTAATTTATCTATGTCTGTGGTTGACAACCAGAGAAAGCAGTTAGGACTTGGGCATCTGCCCTTTGGGGATCCTGATGGCTGGAGCCGTGACAGTGGTGCCACGGAAAACTCCACAGCAGCTGCTAACTGCTAACTACTTTCCTCCCAGGTTGGCTCAGGCTCACTGTCTCTAAATATGCTGAACAAGTCATGTCTGTGTCCCAATCTGTCATCTGTTCCCAAATTACATGGCAGGAGTGCTGAAGGGAAAACAGATCTGGGGACAAAGGTGCTGGGGGTGAGGGGTCTAAAGTAGTTTCAGAGTTCTTTACTGCTGTCAATTAATGAATCCTGGCAACAACCCGGAAAGTGGGTCAATATTATTATCCCTGCTTCGTGGATGAGAAAACAGGCTTCAGAAGAATGGCTCACTCAAGGCTAAGTCACCAATCAGAAGAGTTTTGATGCAGCACTAGATGGAGGAGTTCCTGACTCCAAGTCCTTAGCCAAGTGTATGCATCCTTAGTGAGCAGAAGGTGATCAAGAAATGAGATAGGCTCACTGTCTGCTCCCTAAAATGATGCATAAACACCCCCTGCATGCAGTGGCAGGTGCTAGGTCCAACTCAGATCCTAAAGCTGGAAGGGCTTTTTTTTTTTTTTAATTTTTTAAAAAATTTATTTATTTTTATTTTTGGCTGTGTTGGGTCCTCGTTGCTGCGCACGGGCTTTCTCTAGTTGTAGTGAGCAGGGGCTGCTCTTCGTTGCAGCAAATGGGCTTCTCATTGCGGTGGCTTCTCTTGTTGCGGAGCATGGGCTCTAGGTGCGCGGGCTTCGGTAGCTGTGGCACACAGGCTCAGTAGTTGTGGCTCACGGGCTCTAGAGCACAGGCTCATCTCAATACCCTTCTTGCCCGGAGGCAAAGAGAGGTTTGCAGGCATCCCTCCCCTTCCCCACCTCCCCAGCTTACTGTAACCCTACGGAAGATGAATTAGGGCCAGTGTGTAGTACAGGGAGGGCAAAGCTGGGGGTTGGGGTCACTGGCTACACAGAGATGCCTGGTGACCACAGGTCTCATGAGACTGTTCCCATGGCAAGTCCTTGCTGGGCTTCACCTCCTTGTTCTCCCCAAAGCCTGTGCTCCAGTTTTCCAATCAATTCCAATAAAGTCTTCCTGCCGGAACTTAACTGGACCCTCTTTCTGTTATTTGCAACACTGACTATAGTTTCTCACCTAGAAATGTAAGTACTTGCCAAGGGGGATGAAAACTGCCAGCTGCAGATCCCATACGTTGCTGGTGGGAGGGTGAATGGGCAAAAAACCCAGGGAGGGCAACTTGGCAAAGCTGTCATTGACCCTTTGACCCAGATCTCCGCCTTGGGGAATTTATCCGATGCATGTGCTTGCACAATTGCTAAGGTACTTACAAATTTGCTTTGCCCTTGTGTACCTGTATGCAGGATTATTCACTGTAGTGGCATTTCTAATAGCAAAATATCTGAAAGGATCCAAAGGTCCGTTAATAGAGAGGACTTATTAGGTACATTATGGTATATACACATGATGGAAAGCTGCCCAGCTCTCTTTTTTTAATGAGATATTTTCTATGTGTTGATATGAAAAATCCCCCTAATAAACCAGTAAGTTAAAAAAAAATAAAAAGATTCAGAACAGTGTGTATAATATGATACCTTTTATAAAAATAGGGAAAAAAATAAGAATTTGTATTTGTTCTTGCTTCGATACACATAAGGAAACTCTAGCCAGGATACAACAGAAACTAAAACCGGTAGTTTCCTATTGAGAGTGGAGGGAGGGACGCAAATAAGAAAACAAAATGAGGGGAGTAAACATTTTTCACTGGGTTTCTTTTTGTCATTTTAAGTTTTTGAATCATGTCGATAGGCACCTATTCAAAAGGTTACATTTTTAAAAGGCCACCTCAGAGAGTGAAAATCAGCAGAAATGTGAGTCATTTGACAGTCCCTGCCTTCACACCAATTCACCCTCTCCCTCAGCATGTGGGCAGGCCACACTGGTGAATGGTGCCCATGGGATTGTCAGATTCCAGGGTACTCAGGAGGCTGTGTCTGAGACTTTTCATTGGAGGATGGCTTGTCCATCATGAGAATGGAATCAGGTCCAGACTATTGAGGTTAAAAGACAAAATACGTTGCTGAAAACCAAGAAGATGGTTTCTAGTACAAGAGAAAAGGAAGGTTCATAGCATCTTTTTTTTCTTTTTTGGCTGCATTGGGTCTTTGTTGCTGCACATAGCTTTCTGTCGTTGCAGCAAGCGGGGGCTACTCTTCACTGCGGTGCGCGGGTTTCTCATTGTCGTGGCTTCTCTTGTTGCGGAGCTCGGGCTCTAGGTGCGCGGGCTTCAGTAGTTGGGGAATCACAGGCTCTAGAGCGCAGGCTCAGTAGTTGTGGTGCACGGGTTTAGCTGCTCCGCAGCATGTGGGATCTTCCTGGACCAGGGCTCGAACCCGTGTCCCCTGCATTGGCAGGCGGATTCTTAACCACTGCGCCACCAGGGAAGCCCCATAGCATCTTTTGATTTGTGGAATACAAAGAAATTACATTTCAGAGATGTGTATGCTCTTAAGAAGTGTGTCTCCATGTCATACAATTCACTGTTGCCTGCTGTCAAGGGACCCCCACCCCGCTCAGAAACAGGAAAATAACCCATTTGACATGAGCTATTGGGAAATACTGGGTCCTGGCAAATTATCTGCATCAGTGAAGTATGTCTGGTGTGATTATTTTGCAAATACTGCCTAATAAAGGGGTTTGAGCTTTCTCTCCTGCAGGTCCACTGATCAAACTCAAACAAAGGTCCCCAAGATAAAATGTACTTACTTATCCTCTAAGCCATCTATTTGAAAATCAATAATATTTCAAATTTAATGATTTGTAAGACAAGTAAATTAGAGTTCGGAGTAAGCAATATTGATTAGATGATTCTGTCAACTGGAACCCATAACTTTCCTCTGTAATTAAATATTCCATGTAGGGTACGATGCACTCAACACTGGTTCCTTTCATGAGGGAATCAGAAGTCTGGCCATTCCTGTAATGAGAGCACTTCCATAGCTAGCTGCCTGTCCGCGCCATGCCAGGTATGGCCCTGACCTTTTCCCTAGCAGCAGCAGTCTTCAATGACAAATGGCTTTCCCAAGCACTAATCACCCCTCTCTCTAGTCACAGAGCTTCAGCGAATTTGAACATCAACATGAAGAATGGCAACTAAAAAAAAAAGTTTAAAAATAAAAATCATTGTGGAAGAAATTGCCTTCAGTAAAAGAGCATCTGTGGAATGATGTGTAACTGTGAAAAAGCTCCCCTAGCAGTTTGCATTTCACAGAAGCTTGGGGATGGGCAAAGTCGATTTCTCAACAAATTTACTACAGAAGGGACAAAAGGACAGAACTTAAAACATCCACTGTCACCTTTCAACATCAAACTTCCTACCTGTCAACACTAAATCACCTCGCCTACATCAAACTTTCCTGCCCCTTTTGAAGGGAACCTCATTTTTTAGATCTGAGTGATGGTGGCTTTTTAATTAATTAATTTCATTAATGTTAGATGGAATCTCTGACCTTGTAGGAGTCCTGAATCTTTGGAGGAAAGTGCCCCCCAGCCCATTTGGCTCAGGAAGAAAAATGCAGAGATTGCATGAGAAATTGAGCCACTAGGCAAAGGCCCTACTGGTTTAAATAGGAAAAACATAAAAGAGAGCATTGCTCTCTAGGTTCTGTTACTGAGAGTACGGACCATGGTGTTGTGTGGGCATCACCTGGGGGCTTGTAAGAGATGCAAGCTTTCCAGCCCCTCCCCCAGAACATCAGAATCCAAATCTGCTTTGCAGTAAGATTCCCAAGTGATTTTTGTATTCATTCGAGTTTGTGTAGTGCACCTAGGTTTGCACTGTGGCTCTGCTCTTACTAATTGTATGATCTTAGCCAAGTTACTCAGCCTCATGTATTTCAGGGTGCCTGGCACATAATAAGCATATATATATATATATATATATATATATATATATATGCAATAATCTTGGGTGGCAAAAGCATAGGAGCAGAAGAGAAAGAAA
This sequence comes from Kogia breviceps, assembly GCF_026419965.1. Taxonomy (NCBI): domain Eukaryota; kingdom Metazoa; phylum Chordata; class Mammalia; order Artiodactyla; family Physeteridae; genus Kogia; species Kogia breviceps. The sequence continues at coordinate 54,190,923 of NC_081319.1, read as the reverse complement.
AGAGGTCTGGAGATTGGTGAGAGAGAGAAGCACCTTATGCTATGGTATCTGAAACTCCAGCAACAGCGGTCTTATTCAAGAATAGAGAAATCCAATATTGTTGGTATTGTCTATCCCATGACAACTCTCTACTTAAAGCAACCACACAGTTCGTATGGGGGATATCTGGGGGAATATGGAGAGAAAGATACTCAAGGAGAAAGAACCATTGACTCTCATTTGGATAGACACTGATACAGAAGAAGAATATAAGCAGAGAATAAGGATTCAGGAAAAGCCAGAAGTAGGAATCAGAGATGACCAGGAGAAAAAATGCAAAGCCATTGGAAGTGGTAGAAATCTTGGGGAGAGCATGGACTTTCTAAACCATGAGAAATAAGGATGTGGGCCCATTTTCTCTAGAGCCTCAGGGCAAAGGTGAACTCAGCTGATTTCAGGGTGCACATGACATGGCCAACATGGGCAGATTCTCAGTACATGGTGAGGTTATAATTAGGCCTGACATGCTGGCATCTCAACCCCAACCACACACCTGCTCTTTCCAAGCATTGGAGCCTTCTACACAGAAACCCCACCAACAATGGAGAAATTTCAGAGAAGCCGTGTGGCAGTCTGATACTCACCAGGTTTGCAAACAGACCTCTTGCCTTTGAAGTTTTCCAGGCTTTATATTAGCAAAGAAACCTCATCTAGTGGATCTTCAAGATCATTGCTAAAATTTATAAGGAGAAACATGGCCTCTACCTAATATGCTTCTATGAAGACCCCAAATTTTCAGAATCCTAATATGTGTGACCCAAGAGTCAAGGGGATGGAGAGGAATGCAGGCCAAGGGGGAGCCTGGAGGCGTGAGCTCAAGGCGCACGTGTTGACTCACATTTATTTCTTCCTCCTGCCTGTTTCAGGATTCCACAGTGATGTCAGGCAGGAGAAACTCAAGCGAACGCCAATTAAATCAAGTGACCGTGCATCACACAACATTTAGGAGTGCACAGATTTTCTCCTTCACAGATGGCCTCTTAGAGACGTGATAGCTATTTAGCACATGGAGTGAAATCATTTACAAAGAACCATCATCATCCAATGCACGGCTTTCTGGCCCCCAGGAAAACCTTTTAAGATTTCAAGGCTTAAAATGAAGGAAAACTTCTTCTTGAGAGGGACCATCAAAGTCCATTCGTCCCATTAAATACCCTTGCTTCTCTTGGCATGATTACTTCCTATAAATGTTTAAGACTTCTAACATGTCTTCTTTTGCCATGAAATAGAGGAAAATTACTTAAGAGCAGATAACTTATTTATCTGGCTGACTCATATTCTTTCTACTCTCAGCTGAAATATTTTATCCATGGAGAAGCTTCTCTGGATCCCCTCTGGGCAGGGGAAGTTGTCTTACCTCTGAGTGTCTTTAGTGGTATATTCATGTCACTCCCTCATAACTTTTTATTTTACGTTGAGGTTATCTTTACCTGTCTGTCTCTCCTACAAGACTGTATACTCTTCACCATTGTACCCCTACCAACTAGCACTGTGCCTGGCACAAGACACAAAATCAGTATACATCGAAATGTTGAAATCAGCAGAAAACTAATGGAAGAGGATTCCATGTAGCCCAGAATCTGCATTACAATAAACAAGGACATCTATTGCTTTCTTCCTCTCCTGCGTAATAGCTGAGACTATTACTCTCTTCTCCCTGCTTCACGGTGAGGTAATCTGTCTAAAGAAGGTGGCTTCCTTGAAATATGGAGACAACTGAAAATTCTCAAAACCAGCTTAGGTTGTAAGCTAAACTGGGTGAGGGGACTTGTCTTCCCTGTTTGGCACTACAACCTCAGATCTGGGTGCAGGGTCTGCTCATAGTAGCCACCAGCGGTGGACACAAAGATACACCACACAGACCCCCTTCATGGAAGGACCTGCTGTCCTCTGCACAGAGCCTTCAGTCATCAGTACCTTCCAAAACTGCTGCAGCTGTGCCTCCTCTTGCCTGAGGTCATGGTCTTCCCAGGGCATCCCTCATCCCATGAATGAGCAAGGCAGGGGTACAGAGGCACAGCCATTTTGACCAAATGTGCCCTCAGGACCGCCCCAACAGAAAACATCTGCTCCAGATCCCCAGCAGCTTCCTTTTTGTCCATGGTGTGGCTTCTCCCTGTGTCCAATAAATATTGGTCCCTGATACTTCGCTGCTCAAACTCCGACTCAGGGCTTCCTTGGTGGCACAGTGGTTAAGAATCCACATGCCAACGCAGGGCCCAAGGGTTTGAGCCCTCGTCCAGGAAGATCCCACATGCCACGGAGCAACTAAACCCATGTGCCACCACTACTGAGCCTGAGATCTACAGCCCGTGAGCCACAACCACTGAGGCCGTGCTCTACAGCCCGCAAGCCACAGCTACGGAGCCCGTGTGCCTAGAGCCCGTGCTCCACAACAAGAGAAGCCACTGCAATGAGAAGCCTGTGCACCACAACAAGGAGTAGCCCCCGCTCGCCACAACTAGAGGAAAGCCCGCGCGCAGGAACAAAGACCCAACACAGCCAAAAAGAAAATAAATTAAATTTAATTAATTAATTAATTAAAAACAAAACAAAAAAACTCTAACTCATTGTCTGCTCCAGGAGAACCCGACCAACAACCAATGCATGTTTGCTGAATGAATGAATGAGCAAAAAAAAAAGAATGTATGAATAGTTTAATGTAAAAACAAATAAGTAAAAGATGTAACTAGAAAATAATTCAATCATGCTAAATGACTTCCATGGTCAACTAACGATAGAGTGGAGCAGTTAGTGACTGATTCCCCCAAGCAGCCCCACTTAGAAAACAATGGAACCCAGCATCTGCTCCTGAGCATGTCTTTGGCCAACTGCTATGACATCTCACATGGTCCTTCCAGCGACCCTATTCGGTGGAAATTAATCGGCCTCACTTTATTTTTTTATTATTATTTTTTACATCTTTATTGGAGTATAATTGCTTTACAATGGTGTGTTAGTTTCTGTTTTATAACAAAGTGAATCAGCTATACATATACATATGTACCCATATCTACTCCCTCTTGTGTCTCCCTCCCATCCTCCCTATCCCACCTCTAGGCAGTCTCAGAGCACCAAGCTGATTTCCCTGTGATATGCGGCTGCTTCCCACTAGCTATCTATTTAACATTTGGTAGTGTATATGTGTCCATGTCTCACTCTTACTTCATCCCAGCTTACCCTTCCCCCTCCCCATGTCCTCAAGTCCATGCTCTACATCTGCATCTTTATTCCTATCCTGCCCCTAGGTTCTTCAGAACCATATTTTTTTCTTTTTTTTAGATTCTATATATATGTGTTAGCATATGGTATTTGTTTTTCTCTTTCTGACTTACTTCACTCTGTATGACAGTCTCTAGGTCCATCCACCTCACTACAAATAACTCAATTTTGTTTATTTTTATGGCTGAGTAATATTCCATTGTATACATGTGCCACATCTTCTTTATCCATTCATCTGTTGATGGACACTTAGGTTGCTTCCAATCCTGGCTATTGTAAATAGAGTTGCAATGAACATTGTGGTACATGACTCTTTTTGAATTATGGTTTTCTCAGGGTATATGTCAGGTAGTGGGATTGCTGGGTCATATGTTAGTTTTATTTTTACTTTTTAAGGAACCTCCATATTGTTCTCCATAGTGGCTGTATCAATTTACATTGCCACCAACAGTTCAAGAGGGTTCCCTTTTCTACACACTCTCTCCAGCATTTATTGTTTGTAGATTTTTTGATGATGGCCATTGTGACTGGTATGAGGTGATACCTCATTGTAGTTTTGATTTGCAATTCTCTAATGATTAGTGATGTAGAGCATCCTTTCATGTGTTTGTTGTCAATATGTATATCTTCCTTGGAGAAATGTCTATTTAGGTCTTCTGCCCATTTTTTGATTGGGTTGTTTCTTATTTTCATACTGAGCTCCGTGTGCTGTTTGTAAATTTTGGAGATTAATCCTTTGTCAGTTGTTCATTTGCAACTATTTTCTCCATTCGGAGGGTTGTCTTTTCATCTTGTTTATGGTATCCTTTGGTGTGCAAAAGCTTTTAAGTTTCGTTAGGTCCCATTTGTTTATTTTTGTTTTGATCTCCATTTCTCTAGGAGGTGGGTCAAAAAGGATCTTGTTGTGATGCATGTCATAGAGTGTTCTGCCTATGTTTTCCTCTAAGAGTTTTATAGTGCCCAGTCTTACATTTAAGTCTTTAATCCATTTTGAGTTTATTTTTGTCTATGGTGTTAGGGAGTGTTCTAATTTCATTCTTTTACATGTAGCTGTCCAGTTTTCCCAGCACCACTTATTGAAGAGGCTGTCTTCACCATTGTATATTCTTGCCTCTTTTATCAAATATAAGGTGACCATATGTGTGTGGGTTTATCTCTGGGCTTTCTATCCTGTTCCATTGATCTATATTTCTGTTTTGGTGCCAGTACCAGAATGTCTTGATTACTGTAGCTTTGTAGTATAGTCTGAAGTTAGGGAGCCTGATTTCTCCAGCTCCGTTTTTCCTTCTCAAGATTGCTTTGGCTATTTGGGGTCTTTTGTGTTTACATACAAATTGTGAAATTTTTTGTTCTAGTTCTGTGAAAAATGCCATTGGTAGTTTGATAGGGATTGCATTGAATCTGTCGATTGCTTTGGGTAGTAGAGTCATTTTCACAATGTTGATTCTTCCAATCCAAGAACATGGTATAATCTCTCCATCTATTTGTATCATCTTTCATCAGTGTCTTGTAGTTTTCTGCATACGGGTCTTTATTTTTTTGCATACAGGTCTTTCATATCCTTAGGTAGGTTTATTCCTAGGCATTTTATTCTTTTTGTTGCAATGGTAAATGGGAGTGTTTCCTTAATTTCTCTTTCAGATTTTTCATCGTTAGTGTGTAAGAATGCAAGCGATTTCTGTGCCTTAATTTTGCATCCCGTTATTTTACCAAATTCATTGATTAGCTCTACTAGTTTTCTGGTAGCATCTTTAAGATTCTCTATGCATAGTATCATGTCATCTGCAAACAGTGACAGATTTACTTCTTCGTTTCCGATTTGGATTCCTTTTATTTCTTTTTCTTCTCTGATTGCTGGGCTAAAACTTCCCAAACTATGTTGAATAATAGTGGTGAGAGTGGACAACCTTGTCTTGTTCCTGATCTTAGAGGAAATGGTTTCAGTTTTTCATCATTGAGAATGATGTTGTCTGTTTATTTGTCATATATGGCCTTTATTATGTTGAGGTAAGTTCCCTCTATGTCTATTTTCTGCAGGGTTTTAACCTGAAATGGGTGTTGAATATCGTCAAAAGCTTTTACTGCATCTACTGCGATGATCATATGGTTCTCTCCTTCAATTTGTTAATATGGTATATCACATTGATTGATTTGTGTATACTGAAGAATCCTTGCACTCTTGGATAAACCCCATGTGATCATGGTGTATGATCCTTTTAATATGCTGTTGGATACTGTTTGCTAGTATTTTGTTGAGAATTTTTGCATCTATGTTCATCAGTGATATTGGCCTGTAGTTTTCTTTCTTTGTGACGTCTTTGTCTGGTTTTGGTATCAGGGTGATGGTGGCCTCATAGAATGAGTTTGGGAGTGTTCCTCCCTCTGCTATCTTTTGGAAGAGTTTGAGAAGGATAGGTGTTAGCTCTTCTCTAAATGTTTGATAGAATTCGCCTGTGAAGCCATCTGGTCCTGGGCTTTTGTTTGTTGGAAGATTTTTAATCACAGTTTCAATTTCAGTGCTTGTGATTGGTCTGTTCCTATTTTCTATTTCTTCCTGGTTCAGTCTCGGCAGCTTGTGCATTTCTAAGAATTTGTCCATTTCTTCCAGGTTGTCCATTTTATTGGCATACAGTTGCTTGTAGTAATCTCTAATAATCTTTTGTATTTCTGCAGTGTCAGTTGTTACATCACCTTTTTCATTTCTAATTCTATTGATTTGAGTCTTCTCCCTTTTATTCTTGATGAGTCTGGCTAATGGTTTATCAATTTTATTTATCTTCTCAAAGAACCAGCTTTTACTTTTATTGATCTTTGCTATTGTTTCCTTCATTTCTTTTTCATATACTTCTGATCTGATCTTTATGATTTCTTTCCTTCTGCTAACTTTGGGGTTTTTTCATTCTTCTTTCTCTAATTGCTTTAGGTTTAAGGTTAGGTTGTTTAGTTGAGATGTTTTTGTTTCCTGAGGTAGGATTGTATTGCTATAAACGTCCCTCTTAGGGCTTCCCTGGTGGCGCAGTGGTTGAGAGCCCGCCTGCTGATGCAGGGGACACAGGTTCGTGCCCCGGTCTGGGAGGATCCCACGTGCCGTGGAGCAGCTGGGCCCGTAAGCCATGGCCGCTGAGCCTGCGCGTCCGGAGCCTGTGCTCCACAACAGGAGAGGCCACAACAGTGAGAGGCCCGCGTACCGCAAAAAACAAAAACAAAAACAAAAAACAAAAAACAAAAAAAAGTCCCTCTTAGAACTGCTTTTGCTGCATCCCATAGGTTTTGGGTCATCATGTTTTCATTGTCATTTGTTTCTAAGTATTTTTTGATTTCCTCTTTGATTTCTTCAGTGATCTCTTGGTTATTTAGTAGTGTATTGTTTAGCCTTCATGTGTTTGTATTTTTCACAGATTTTTTTCCTGTAATTGATATCTAGTCTCATAGCGTTGTGGTCGCAAAAGATATTTGATAGGCTTCCCTGGTGGCACAGTGGTTAAGAATCCGCCTGCCAATGCAGGGGACACGGGTTTGAGCCCTGGTCCGGGATTATCCCACATGCCATGGAACAACTAAGCCCGTGCGCCACAAGCTATGATTGTGTTACTGTCGATTTCCACTTTTATGGGTGTTAGCATTTGCCTTATGTATTGAGGTGCTCCTATGTTGGGTGCATAAATATTTACAATTGTTATATCTTCTTGGATTGATCCCTTGATCATTATGTAGTGTCCTTCTTTGTCTCTTGTAACACTCTTCACTTTAAAGTCTCTTGTTTGATATGAGAATAGCTACTCCAGCTTTCTTTTGATTTCCTTTTGCATGGAATATCTTTTTCCATCCCTGCACTTTCAGTGTGTATGTGTCCCTAGGTCTGAAGTGGGTCTCTTGTAGACAGTATATAGATGGGTCTCGTTTTTATATCTGTTCAGCCAGTCTGTGTCTTTTGGTGGGAGCATTTAATCCATTTACATTCAAGGTAATTATCTATATGTATGTTCCTATTACCATTTTCTTAATTGTTTTGGGTTTGTAATTGTAGGTCTTTTCCTTCTCTTGTGTTTCCTGCCTAGAGAAGCTTCTTTATCATTTGTTATAAAGCTGGTTTAGCTGAATTCTCTTAGTTTTTGCTTGTATGTAAAGGTTTTAATTTCTCCATCAAATCTGAATGAGATCCTTGCTGGGTAGAGTAATCTTGGTTGTAAGTTTTTCCCTTTCATCACTTTCAATATGTCCTGCCACTCCCTTCTGGCTTGCAGAGTTTCTGCTGAAAGCTCAGCTGTTAACCTTATGGGGATCCCTTGTGTGTTATTTGTTGTTTTTCCCTTGCTGCTTTTCATATTTTTTTCTTTGAATGTAATTTTTGTTAGTTTGATTAATATGTGTCTTGGCATGTTTCTCCTTGGATTTATCCTGTATGGGACTCTCTGTGCTTCCTGGACTTGATTGACTATGTCCTTTCCCATATTAGGGAAGTTTTCAAGTATAATCTCTTCAAATATTTTCTCAGTCCCTTTCTTTTTCTCTTCTTCTTCTGGAACCCTTATAATTCAAATGTTGGTGCATTTAATGTTGTCCCAGGTGTCTCTGAGACTGTCCTCAATTCTTTTCATCCTTTTTCCTTTTTTCTGCATTGTGGTAGTTATTTCCACTATTTTATCTTCCAGGTCACTTCTCTGTTCTTCTGCCTCAGTTATTCTGCTATTGATTCCTTCTAGAGAATTTTAAATTTCATTTATTGTGTTGTTTGTCATTGTTTGTTTGCCCTTTAGTTCTTCTAGGTCCTTGTTAAACATTTCTTGGAGGTTCCCTGGTGACGCAGTGGTTGAGAATCTGCCAGCTAATGCAGGGGACACAGGTTTGAGCCCTGGTCTGGGAGGATCCCACATGCCTCAGAGCAACTAGGCCTGTGAGCCACAAGTACTGAGCCTGTGCATCTGGAGCTTGTGCTCCACAATAAGAGAGGCCGCGATCGTGAGAGGCCCATGCACCGCGATGAAGAGTGGCCCCTGCTTGCCACAATTAGAGAAAGCCCTCGCACAGAAATGAAGACCCAACACAGCAAAAATAAATAAATAAATAAGTAAACTCCTACCTCCAACATCTTAAAAAAAAAAAAAAATTCTTGTATTTTCTCCACTCTATTTCCAAGATTTTGGATCATCTTTACTAACATTACTCTGAATTCTTTTTCAGGTAGACTGCGTATTTCCTCTTCATTTGTTTGGGCTGGTGGGTTTTTACCCTGCTCTTTCATCTGCTGTCTGTTTCTCTGTCTTCTCATTTTGCTTAACTTACTGTGTTTGGGGTCTCCTTTTCACAGGCTGCAGGTTCGTAGTTCCCATTGTTTTTGGTGTCTGCCCCCAGTGGCTATCGTTGATTCAGTGGGTTGTGTAGGCTTCCTGGTGGAGGGGACTGGTGCCTGTGCTCTGGTGGATGAGGCTGTATCTTGTCTTTCTGGTGGGCAGGACAGCATTTGGTGGTGTGTTTTGGGGTGTCTGTGACCTTATTATGATTTTAGGCAGCCTCTCTGCTAATTCGTGGGGTTGTGTTCCTGTCTTGCTAGTTGTTTGGCATAGCGTGTCCAGCACTGCAGCTTGGTGGTTGTTGAGTGGAGCTGGGTCTTAGCATTGAGATGGAGGAACTTGGCTCTCCCACCTCAGAGGCACAGGCCTGACACCCGGCTGGAGCACCAAGACACTGTCAGCCACACGGCTCATAAAGTGCAGCAGTGATTAAATCCAGCACATTGAGGCATACAAGGTAGAAATGGAAATGAAAAAAGGTCCAAAAAATGATTTCTTTTTGTCTATCTGTTTTTTTGTATTTTAAACATTCAGAAACCAGCAGAGACTTTGTTGGCCATTTTGGCTTGAACTAACTCTCACACTCTCTCCCCTTCTTTCTCTCAGCCTCACTTTCAATAAGGGAAGGAGGCTCTCAGAGGAGAAAGTACTTGCTTAGTATCACACAGCTAGTGAATTGCAAAGTTAGGATGCAAATCCTTTCTGCCTGGTTCCAAATAAAGCTACTCCACGGTTCCTAACATCCTCCACAATTGATAGCAAAGGTTTTGCTGGTAACCCCTTCTAAATATGGTCAAACAGACTGGCTGAAAGCAAAAATTTGGCTAAAACATTTCCTTCTGTCCAGGTGGCTGCTCCAATAAGAAACTGTTCCTTGGTCCAAGTGCACCAACTCATCCCTGTGTGGGCAAATAGATGCTACCAGGACAATTCCAGTTTCCTTTTTGGCCATGGTGACATGTGAAATTCTTTTTGACGAAAAATAACAATAATAAAATTTAGTAACAATAATGACAAAATAATAGTAAAAAACTATCTTTACTAGCTTAACAATCACAAGGAAATTTCTTGTAACATTTACCTAAAATGAAGCTGGAATACTGTCTATTAATTATGGGATGATGTAGCTTGTTCCAAAAGCAGTTTTAAGGGGCACTTAAAAATGTACTTCTGTAAACAGACTCACAGACATAGAAAACAAACTTATGGTTACCAAAGGGGAAAGGGAGGGGGAGGGATAAACTAGGAGTATGAGATTACCAGATACACACTACTATATATAAAATAATCAACAAGGGCCTACTGTATAGTACAGTGAACTATATTCAACAGCTTTCAATAACCTATAATGGAAAAGAATCTGAAAAATTATATATATAATATATAAATTATATATATATTATTATATACATATATAGAACTGAATCACCTTGCTGTACACCTGAAACTAACACAACATTGCAGATCAACTATACTTCAATTTAAAAAAGAACTTAAGCAGCAAAAAAAGAAAAAGTACTTCTGTATAAACATAGTGAGGGATTTTCAAGTCATGACAGCCCCCTTCCCTTCCCACTGAGGCAAAATTGAAATATCACTGGAAACTAGAAAAATCAGTACTTCTCTAAACTTTTGGAGGAATTCCCTCTAACTGTGATGAGGAAATGATCCCTTCTTATATCCAGGCTCTTTGCCTTAAATGTCACGGTGCCCCCTCAGTCGGATTCAGGGTTTGCCATGTGACTTGCTTTTGCCAATGGGAGGTCAGCAAGGGTGGTATAAACAGAACCTTGGAAAGTGTTTGTAAGATCAGGCTTGTTCTCGCTTCTGCTCTTCTATCATTGCTGACAGAACCTGTCCAGCTGGCTGGCTAGAGGGATGTGGAACAAAGAGGCCCCAGCTAAGGTGCCCCGTCCACATCCAGCCTGGATAATATACCCCAGCTAATCCTCTACTGCATGAGAAGTAAATGAATGGGATCAGATGTTACTGAGTTTTCCGGGAGTTTGCTACACAGCAAGATTTAAAACATAGAATGGGTTGAGGTAAAACACTATTGGTAGCCTTCACTTGCTTTGATCTTTGAAAAAAATGGCAAAGTTACCATCCTTGCATCCCTGAAGTAAATCCCACTTGATCATTACAAGATTATCAGTCAGCTGCAGAGTTCTGCTGATCTGAGCTAGGCTACCTCCCCTGTCTGCAGCCTTTGCTGGACAGCTGGGTCCACCTGCTGATCTCCATGGGTCTCATCCTCCATCATGTTAGCTCCATCTCATGGTGGTAGCAGGGTTCAAAAGAGAGAGAAGACACACATGTGCTCCCCAGCCTCTGCTGGCATCAAGTCTGCTACTGTCACATGGGTCAAAGTGAGTCACATGACTGAGAGGACTGCACAGTTACTTGGCAAATGAGGTGGACACAAGGAGGCCAGTTAGTGGAGCCATCAGTGCAATCATTCTAGTCAATGCCCTCCAGCCACAGACCACCAGGAATACACCCGAGCAGGTTAGGTTTACTACCCATTTTGAAGGTGAACCCAGCCTGGAAAACTTTGAGGTGTCTCAGTAAGGGGGTATTGGAAAGGGCTTGTGATAGGATTTGAGCTTGTGTTAAGTGATTTGGGGATGCAGGGCTTTGCTCTGGATTGATGCTCTCAGCAAGCAGAGGTAATATTAAAATTGGGCATCTTAATAAATCTTATCTAGAAGGAGGGAAGACTAAACAAAGGCTAAAGCTGTCATTCACACACACACACACACACACACACACACACACACACACACTACTATATATAAGATAGATAACCAACAAGGACCTACTATATAGTACAGGGAACTCTACTCGATATTCTGTGATAACCTAAATGAGAAAAGAATTTTAAAAAGAATGTGCTGTACACCTGAAACTAACACAACATTGTAAATCAACTATACTCAAATTTAAAAAGAAAAAAGCAGCAGTCACTCGTATTAGCCAGGATACGGAGATGTTCAGTCATTTTGTGGTTTGGACAATGGTCATGTTTGGTGTGCCTTCAGACATGGTCGTGAAGTGATCTTGTCTTTGTCTTGATGTGTCACAGTCACAGAGTAGCCAGGTCTGATACTGATGTTCTGTGCAATCGTTTATGACCAACAGGAAGGCACTATGATGCCAGCCAGCTCCGGGAGGTCACTGGCACCTTTTCTTCTTATATCACACACACTACTAGTTATCACAGTAGTCGTTAATGCTTTCATCAGTCATCTCAAGAGGTGATTCAAAATAAAGAACTCAATAAAAAAAAAAAAAAAGCTTTGATATAAGAGCATCAACAGTAAACACTGAACAGTAAAACACAGAGCTCTGTCCAAATACATGTTATAAATGTGGTTACACAATATCAAAAGCAATTACCAAATGAGACATATAACCATATAATAAGGATCTATTAATAATAAAAATTGGGGTAGAAAACCTCATATTAGCAAAAGTCAAGAAGGAAAAACTAGAGGTGGAAAGAAGTTATAAAGTTAAGACCGTTCTCATGCTAAAGAAGAAGAAGTCAAAATACAGTAATTTATTTTTTTTCCTTTGATGTTTGGAGAAATATACATGCCCAAGATTGTTGATAAACTTAATAAAATCTACTTACAGTGTGAAAAAAAGCATAAAGCAGACACAGTCCTTCCAAATGGCTGGGGGAAATAAAAGCAAAAAAAAAAACAAAAAAAACGTAGCATAAGATAGAATAAAAAAAACAGTTAACATGTTTTATCATAAAACAAAATGGCTGAAGACCAAACACCCCTCCTTTTCGCACCCCAGTCCCCACCTACAGGGCACCCTGATTCACTCACTGTTTCCTGTAGCATCGCAAGGAGCTGGCTACTTGGTCTCAGCCTTTCTGATTGGTTCTCTGTAGAGTGGAGGCTACACCTGGGTTTAGTGCCCCTCCCAGAGCAGAGTCGGGGACCTCTGCACACTGTTGATGACAGGTCTGCAACGAGGTAAGGACAGAAACCGAGAGAAGCGTTGGAAACTTTTAGCAATTCAGCAGGGCTATTTTATGTCTGTTGAAACCACTATTTAAAAACTAGTGTTTGTATTTTTGAGGCTACTGTGAGGCAAAAACTCTAGACATGCTCCTTCACTTTGACCCTGAGACTGCAATTTGAGGATTTTTTTCTAAGAACAAAATTCTGGATTCATGCATGGGTTTATCTATAAAATTATTAAATTCAGACTAATGAGAGACTGGTTAAAATAACGAAGTTCCACCCATACAACAGAATAATATATAGCTATTAAAAATTATGAACTAAATAACATTGAAATAGGTTTACAATACACCGCTGAATACAAAGGCAGACTATAAAATAAGATGTATGTGCATGTCAGGGGAGGATCTTGTTATTAAAATACTGATAGATACAAGCATAACATGAATACAAGTTCAGATAAAGGTGCAGACATAGGGAGAGTCACAAGTACAAAGATACACACAGATGTGGACACAGACCAAGTGTTAAGAATGATTACGCTATTATACGCCATTTTAATTTTTCTTTCCTATCTAAATTTTTTTCACCAGAAACATTAATTATTTTTTCAATAACGAAGGATTAATTGTCACCCAGGTGCATTGCCATGGAGCTCTGCATCCCTATGAATGGATGACCTGCTCACTTCTGATTGTCTGCTGAGCTGGCTCCCTCTGGATCAATCGTGATCCTGGGAGGCAGGACCACCCTACGCTCGGTGCAGACACAGTGCCCCATGCTGAGCTGTCAGTGAGGTCATATTTGCAGAGCTAAACTGAATGTGTTGAATTGTCAAAAGACAGATGCTGGACAGATAGACATCTTTGCGATTTCTCAGGAAACAGAAAATTTAATCGATCTTAATTGACCAGGTTGCGATCTGAGCAGGGAACAGAGACTTCAGGACTTACTTGTCCATTGAAGCAGAATTGAACTTGGTCAAGGGAAGGGTGAACAAACCCATTGGAAGTGTTCATTAGGCCTGATGTCACTTCTCTAGGCAGTCCTCCCAGCCTATTGGTGCAGGTGTAGCTGTGATGATTTATCCAGTTGGCATTAATTGTTTTCAAACAATTCAGAGGGAGATTTTTTTCATAAAACTCTTTGGGAAATGGAGCAAGTCCCCGGGACGGGCATATCAGCAGCGATGATTTTTCACATAGTTGCTATGTGTTTGTGTCTTTCTATAATAATACTACTCTCTGAAACGTGTGCACTGGCTTTTCCCTGAAGAGACACAGTTCTTTCACACATATTGAGCCCAGTTTTCCCATTTCTCAAGTTTCTCTCCTAGAGTGAGAACTTCGAAAGACACATTAGTTCTGGAGAGACATTTATTTACTGACAGACGGCTCTTGCTGAAGGAATGAAGACAGCTTAACGCCATCTGACTGTTTGGGCTTCCAGAAGCGCACAGCCTCCCCAAGACTCTCATCATCCTTATAAATCATGTGTGAAAGAACGAATAACAAGTGGAACATCACACCAATGTAGAAACTGAGGATCGTGAGCTGCGATGCTTGCCTAGCACCATGAGCCTGTGTAGTGTGTCGAATGTTGGCCTCCAAAATGTACATCCACCTGAACCTCAGATGTGTCCTCATTTAGAATAAGGGTCTTTACAGACATAATTCAGGTAAGAATTTCAAGATGAGACTGTCTTGGATTCGAGTGGGCACTAAATCCAATGACAAGTCTTTAGAAGAGAAGACAAAGGGAGATTGACACAGAAACACACAAGGAAGAAGGCCATGGAAATATAGAGGCAGAGATTGGAGATTTGCTGCCACAAGCCAAGGAATGTAGGAGCTACCTGAAGCTGGAAGAGGCCAGGAAGGATTCTGCCCTAGAGGCCCTGGAGCGGGGCCCTGCTGACAACTAGATTCTGGCCTCCAAAACTGTAAGAGAATAAATTCTGTTCTTTTAAGCTACCAAGTTTATGATAATTTCTTGTAGCAGCCCTGTGAAATGAATATATTCATAAAATCACGATTCTAGAGTACAGCAAACAGGTTTGAATCAATCATAGGAACTTATGGGACTGTGTGTTTGTTCACAAGCCTGTTTGTGCTTAATTTTTCAGCCCTGACTTTTCTGTATGTATGCCCCCAAATTGGTGACATGGGCAAGATAGGGCTGAAAATGGGGACCTAAAAATGGATACCTCTTTTAAGCAGCATTTAAGTTTTCAAAGGATGCTTTCTTTCTCTTCTAGCCCATCTCACCATGAGACGCCACCCAATATGTAACCACATCACCAATCTTGGAAGGTAGGAATCTATAGGAGTTAAGGACATGGGCTATGGAGTTGACTGTACCTACCACTCCCTGAACTGTGTGACTTTGGCCAAGTTGCTTCACCTCTCTGAGCTTCAGTTTCTTTGTCTGTAAATTATCACAGGGCCAGGCACACAGTACTCAATGTTGAAAGTGCCCAGTCAATGCTGAAATGGATATATAAAGAACTGATAGACCAAGAGGTAGATACAGAGATTGAAAGCAATAAGTAGCAGATAGAAGAACAATACAATACAACTCTGACCACCACTCTCCATTTCCCACTTCATTCATCCTCTGAGGCTTAGAGGTAAGTGATTAAATTAAGGAAGATAAAAATCAGAGGAGTTGGAGGAGTGGATAAAGTTGATGGGAAAAGCAGGAAGAACCACTACTGAGTAGAGGAGCCCAAGGAAAGGCATCTAACAATCCGTAGTTATTATCATTTGTGCTGTTGAATTAAGATACACTCTGGAGCTGGTATTCTATCAGAGGAATCACTCTGCAATTTCATGGGCTGACCCTGACTTCAGCAAAGAAACTCTGGCACAACTCAATAAGCAGCTCCATCCACAGAGAGCTATGAAAAGGGGATAAAATGGAGACCAAACAAAGTTTATCTTAAACATGGTATTGATATTTTGGAGGTGACAACAAAAAGGACTGGGCTAGGAGGCCCACTCTCAGTGCCGGTTAGTAATATGACCTTGGACAAAGTCACAGGCCCTGTTTTAGTTCCCCCATCCATGAAAGGGGGGAAATTTATTCTCTTCCTTCCACTCTCCTGGGAGGGATGGGAGCAGATCCAAGATAGGACTTTGTGTGATGGGAGAGCCTTTGAGAGGAAAATGCTCTCACAGTGGTGGGTTATCTGTGCCTTTCTGATGGCACATCTTCTCCACAATGAGAAAGGCTCCCTTTCAAGAGCTGCCGGCTGTAGATTATCACAGAGCTGGGGTTTTCAGGTCACTTCTCCCTCCTGGTATCAGACACTGATCAGCAAATAGGGTTATGAAGAGGGACTGCTTGCCTTCTACTGTTCATAATTTCCCAGGCAGGAACAGCAGTCAGAAACAGCCAAGCCTCCCAGGAGAATTGCTGAATTTGCCAAGGAGCTAAAAACCACCTCATGGTTTACGGATTAAGCCATTATGCTTACTGCTGTCACCGTCTCCATTTACAGACCCTTAGAGCCGCTGAATGTTAAGATCCTCTCCAGGATCCTACAGGCTGTAAACCCTCAGCAGCCCCTCCTCCTGCCCACAGAGTAACCACCACCGATACACGAGTCATGGAAAATTAACAGTGGGGCAGTCATTCTAACCCTTCATCTTTCACATGTGGACACTGGAGTCCAGAGACATGAAAACCTCCATCAAGGTCACAGGAAAGGTTTAAAGGCAAGGACAACAGTCAGTCCTAGGATCCCTCAGCCAATGTTCTCCCCTGGACACCAACAGAAAATGACCCGTGTAATTGAGTATGATCTCTCATCCCCACCCCCTTTTATGCTCACAACCTGAATCAACACGGGGAACTCAGAGCTCCACAAAAGACCAAGCCTTCAAAGGCACCTGGGTGATCCCAGAGAGAGGCTGCATTTCAGTGATTGATTATTTAGGTATGGCTTCCTCTTCCTGTTGCCCAGCAAAATCCATCATAATTGTGTTCCCTTCAGCCTCCCCTTTTCCCTGGAGTTAAGGTGAATGTACAGAACTTCTATAGTTCTTTCCTCATGAAATATGCCCTTGGGCTGCAAGATTCCAATTATATGCTTTGGTGAAGTGTTATTCGTTGGAGAAAGATTAAAACGAACTGGAAGAAATGAGGGCCATCTATGACTCCCAAACATTTTCTTCCCAGGTGGCCTTTTACACAAGAGTGGAGTTTTTGGCATCTACCTGGGGTCTACTTCCCAGTAACCCTACCAGTTACCACCAGTGACCCTTTCTTCTAATACCTGTCATGGGTTCAGTGGGGCCTAGCCCTTCACCTTGAAATTCACAGGCCTGACACCGGCTTCATGGCCAATAAAAGGGATATGTCTCATCTTGCTTTACTCACAGCCTCTCTTTGGGATTCCTCTGTCCTGTTCTTCCCAATCTGCCTCTCAGCCTCCTCCTGCTCCCAAACCTCCTCC
Organism: Kogia breviceps; assembly: GCF_026419965.1. NCBI lineage: Eukaryota > Metazoa > Chordata > Mammalia > Artiodactyla > Physeteridae > Kogia > Kogia breviceps. The sequence goes on along the minus strand of NC_081319.1, from coordinate 54,173,929 downwards.
CCATCTAGCACTAATGCCCAGCTCTGTGATTCACTATGAGATTCACCTCAAACATCTTTTGTTCAAGTAGCTGAGAAATAGCAATTATTTGCTGTATTAAGTGTTGGGCTAGTGGGTATTCAAGGGCAAACAAAACAGACATCGTCCTCATAAACTCTCTCTGTGCCTCAGTTTCCTCATCTGTAAAATAGCAGCAGGTGTCAATAGTATCAACCTCACTCAGTCACTGTGAAGATCAAGTGAGTTAATTTGGTCTTAAAAGAGGCCCTTAAAAGAGGATCCAGCACAAAGAAAGCATCTAAAACATGTTAGCTGTTATTGTAATTGTCCTGATTGCTGTCTAGAAGGACAGGCGTTTATCAAAGAATCACCAAAGCAAAGGTAAAATTCTAAGCAGTTCTGTGAAGGAGAGGTACACCATGCTAGGAGGGTGTTTGCCAGGGGATGCAAGCTGCTCAGGGAGATCAGAGAAGACTCTCTGGAGGAAGTGACCTGTGAGCTAAGACCAGAAGGAAGAGTAGAAAGTGGTGAGCACAGAGGAGAGGAAAGGCCTCTGGGCAGAGGAAATAGATGATGCAAAGGTCCTGAGACAGGAAAATACATAACTTCCAAGGACTCCAAGAAGGCACATGGGGCTACTTCACAGAGCAGCATGAAGCAAAGTGAGACAAGGGAGTAACGTAGGGTCAGAGCAAGCAGAGCCTCTTGGAGCATCTTAGGAAGTTTTTTTTTATCCCAGTAACACTAGGAAGCACTGTGGTATTTAAGGGGTAGAGGTGACCTGATCAGATTTGCATATTCATAAACAGTCTGTTCCTAATCTTTTCCAGCATCGATCTTAGAAACCTTCCTCGGCTACGACTTCTACTTGCCCAAGGCCATTATGGACAGTTGTGCAGGTTGGGCACTGCACCATTTCAGAGATGGATGGGGAGACACTGCTCTCAACGACACTCATGTGAACCTAGAATTGTGCAGTGTCCACTCAGCACGTCACAGGCAGTGGCCTTCCATTTGTGCCCTTGGATTGAATTTCTCCCCAGAGCTCTAGTTACAGCTTGAAGCCATCAGGGCCGTGGTAGGAAACACTATCCAACAACCCGTGAAAAACTTTTAATGAAGGAGCTGCTTGCAGAGGTGCTCTCTTCCTCATTCTCCTCCTCCCTACCAAGAGCCAGCATTTGGATCTCTTTTCACAGGCCAAGATTTTCTGATGCCCTACCCTGTATCCTTTCATACTCTAGTGTTAATTCTCAGTTCTGAGACCTCCTGCTCAAACTAAATGTATTTCAAGCTGTGCCTTCTTGGAGGTGCAGAATAAAAGTCCCTTTTATCTCAAGTGCTTAGTTCTCACCAATCAAAATCAGCTTGGCTTTCAGACTATAGTTACAGGCGTGGACTCTCAAAACCCTTAAAAGTCAAAGATAACAATGACCTCTGTTCTATGCTGTATTCAGCCTCCACCTAAAGCAAAGAATTCTACAGTATTGATTTGGATGGGGGGAGAGAGGGGAAGGATAACTAGAAGCACCTGGGGATTCCTGAAGTGAAAATTCATCCACTTAAAAACACCAACCTGCTCTATTTGCAAGCCTGAAAGGTGCCCCTCAGTGGGGAAACAGGAGGGGCCGAGGCACTCACACTGACCCCCTTCCCGGGAGTATGTTTGCTTCTAAATAAGGACAATAGTGCCAGTGTCCTTGTCCCCATGGTGAGTCACAGCCACCCTCTGCTTCTGCAGGAGACCCTCAAACACTAGCAGGGTCATAGGAGGCAAGAAGATGGTGGAAGAGTAAGACGCAGAGATCATCTTCCTCCTCACAGATACATCAGAAATACATCTACACGTGGAACTTCTCCTATAGAACACCCACCGAACACTGGCAGAAGACCTCAGACCTCCCAAAAGGCAAGAAACTCCCCACGTACCTGGGTAGGGCAAAAGAAAAAAGAATAAACAGAGACAAAATAGGGACGGGACGTACACCAGTGGCAGGGAGCCGTGAAGGAGGAAAGATTCCCACACACTAGAAGCCCCTTCACGGGCGGAGACTGTGGGTGGCGGAGGGGAGAAGCTTCAGAGCCGCGGAGGAGAGCGCAGCCACAGGGTGCGGAGGGCAAAGTGGAGAGATTCCGCAGAGGATCGGTGCCGATCAGCACTCACCAGCCCGAGAGGCTTGTCTGCTCACCCGCCGGGGCGGGCGGGGCTGGGAGCTGAGGCTCGGGCTTCAGTCGGATCCCAGGGAAAGGTCTGGAGTTGTAAGAGTGAAAACAGCCTGAAGGGGTTAGTGCACCACGGCTGGCCGGGAGGGAGTCCGGTTGAAGTCTGGAGCTGCTGAAGAGGCAGGAGACCTTTTCTTCCCTCTTTGCCTCCTGGTGCGCGAGGAGAGGGGTTTAAGCGCACCGCGTAAAGGAGCTCCAGAAACGGGCGCGGAGCTACCGAAGAGACAAGAGACTTTTTCTTGGCTCTTTGTCTCCTGGTGCGAGAGGAGAGGGGATTAAGCGCACCGCGTAAAGTAGCTCCAGAAACGGCGCGAGCCGCGGCTGTCGGCACTGACAGTAGAGAGGGGTGTGGGACGGTAGGGTTGCTCCTGCCGCCACCAAGAGGCCTGTGTGCGAGCACAGGTCACTCTCCACACTGCCCCTCCCGGGAGCCTGTGCAGCCCGCCACTGCCGGGGTCCCGGGATCCAGGGACAGCTTCCCCGGGAAAACACGCGGTGCGCCTCGGGCCGGTGCAGCATCACAACGGCCTCTGCTGTTGCAGGCTCGCCCTGCATCCGTGCCCCTCCCTCCCCCCGGCCTCTGCCAGAGCCCACAAATCAGCTGCTTCTTTAACCCTGTCCTGTCTGAGCGAAGGGCAGATGCCCTTGGACGACCTACACGCAGAGGTGGGGCCAAGTCCAAAGCTGAACCCCAGGAGCTGTGCGAACAAAGAGGAGAGGGGGAGGTCTCTCCCACCAGCATCAGAAGCAGCGGATTAAAGCTCCACAATCAACTTGAAGTGCCCTGCATCTGTGGAAAATCTGAATAGACAGCGAAATATCCCAAGTTGAGGAGGTCGACTTTGGGAGCAAGATATACTATTATTTTCCCCTTTTTTCTTTTTGTGAGTGTGTATGTGTGTGCTGCTGTGTGAGATTTTGTCTGTATAGCTTTGCTTGCACCATTTGTCCTAGGGTTAGACCGACATGTTTTTTTTAATAGAAATTTTTATTCTTAATAATTATTTTTTATTTTAATAACTATATTTTATCCAACTTTATTTTGTCTTCTCCCTTTCTTTCTTCCTTCCTTTCTTCCCTCCTTCCCTTTCTTCCTTCCTCCCTTCCTTCCTCTCTTCCTTCCTCCCTTTCTTCCTTCCTTCATTTCTTCCTTCCTTTCTTCCTTCCTTCCTTTCTTCCTTCCTCCCTTTCTTCCTTCCTCCCTTTCTTTCTTCCTCCCTTCCTTTCTTCCTTCCTTCCTTCCCTCCCTCCCTCTCTCCTTCCTTCCTTCCTTTCTTTCCTTTCTATTTTTTCTCCCTTTTATTTTGAGCCGTGTGGATTAAAGGCTCTTGGCGCTCCAGCCAGGCGTCAGGGCTGTGTCTCTGAGGTGGGAGAACCAACCTCAGGACACTGGTCCACAAGAGACCTCCCAGCTCCACGCAATATCAAATGGTGAAAATCTCCCAGAGATCTCCATCTCAACACCAAGACCCAGCTTCACTCAAGGACCAGCAACGAACAGTGCTGGATACCCTATGCCCAACAAAGAGCAAGGCAGGTCTACAGCCCCATCTATTAGCAGAGAGGCTGCCTAAAATCATAATAAAGCTACCAACATCCGCAAACACACCACCAGACGTGGACCTGCCCACCAGAAAGACAAGATCCAGCCTCAACCACCAGAACAGAGGCACTAGTCCCACCAACCAGGAAACCTACTCAACCAACTGAACCTACCTTAGCCACTGGGGACAGCCACCAAAAACAACAGGAACTACGAGCCTGCAGCCTGCAAAACAGAGACCCTAAACACAGTAAGATAAGCAAAATGAGAAGACAGAAAAACACACAGCAGATGAAGGAGCAAGATAAAAACACACCAGACCTAACAAATGAAGAGGAAATAGTCAGTCTACCTGAAAAAGAATTCAGAATAATGATAGTAAAGTTGATTCAAAATCTTGGAAATAGAATAGACAAATTGCAAGAAACAGTTAACAAGGACCTAGAAGAAATAAAGAGGAAGCAAGCAGCGATGGGCAACACAATAAATGAAATGAAAAATACTCTAGATGGGATCAATAGCATAATAACTGAGGCAGAAGGACGCATAAGTGACCTGGAAGATAAAATAGTGGAAATAACTACTGCAGAACAGAAAAAAGAAAAAAGAATGAAAAGAACTGAGGACAGTCTCAGAGACCTCTGGGACAACATTAAACGCACCAACATTTGAATCATAGGGGTCCCAGAAGAAGAAGAGAAAAAGAAAGGGACTGAGAAAATATTTGAAGAGATTATAGTTGAAAACTTCCCTAATATAGGAAAGGAAATAGTCAATCAAGTCCATGAAGCACAGAGAGTCCCATACAGGATAAACCCAAGGATAAACACGCCAAGACACATAATAATCAAACTGTCAAAAATTAAATACAAAGAAAACATATTAAAAGCAGCAAGGGAAAAACAACAAATAACACACAAGGGAATCCCCATAAGGTTAACAGCTGATCTTTCAGCAGAAACCCTACAAGCCAGAAGAGAGTGGCAGGACATATTTAAAGTGATGAAGGAAAAAAAACCTACAACCAAGATGACTCTACCCAGCAAGGATCTCATTCAGATTGGATGGAGAAATTAAAACCTTTACAGACAAGCAAAAGCTGAGAGAGTTCAGCACCACCAAACCAGCTCTACAACAAATGCTAAAGGAACTTCTCTAGGCAAGATACACAAGAGAAGGAAAAGACCTACAAGAACAACCTGAAACAATGAAGTAAATGGTAATAGCAACATATATATCGATAATTACCTTAAATGTAAATGGATTAAATGCTCCCACCAAAAGACACTGACTGGCTGAATAGATACAAAAACAGGACCCATTTATATGCTGTCTACAAGAGACCCACTTCAGACCTAGGGACACATACAGACTGAAAGTGAGGGGATGGAAAAAGATATTCCATGCAAATGGAAATCAGAAGAAAGCTGGAGTAGCAATTCTCATATCAGACAAAATAGACTTTAAAATAAAAACCATTATAAGAGACAAAAGAGGACACTACATAATGATCAAGGGATCGATCCATGAAGAAGATATAACAATTATAAATATTTATGCACCCAACATTGGCGCACCTCAATACATAAGGCAAATACTAACAGCCATAAAAGGGGAAATCAACAGTAACACAATCATAGTTGGGGACTTTAACACCCCACTTTCACCAATGGACAGATCATCCAAAATGAAAATAAATAAGGAAACAAGTTTTAAATGATACATTACACAAGATGGCCTTAATTGATATTTATAGGACATTCCATCCAAAAACAACAGAATACACATTTTTCTCAAGTACTCATGGAACATTCTCCAGGATTGATCATATATTGGGTCACAAATCTAGCCTTGGCAAATTTAAGAAAATTGAAATCATATCAAGTATCTTTTCCGACCACAACGCTATGAGACTAGATATCAATTTCAGGAAAAGAGCTGTAAAAAATACAAACACATGGAGGCTAAACAATACACTACTTAATAACGAAGTGATCACTGAAGAAATCAAAGAGGAAATCAAAAAATACTTAGAAACAAATGACAATGGAGACACAACGACCCAAAACCTATGGGATACAGCAAAAGCAGTTCTAAGAGGCAAGTTTATAGCAATACAATCATACCTTAAGAAACAGGAAACATCTCGAATAAACAACCTAACTTTGCACTTAAAGAAATTAGAGAAAGAAGAACAAAAAACCCCCAAATTTAGCAGAAGGAAAGAAATCATAAAGATCAGATCAGAAATAAATGAAAAAGAAATGAAGGAAACAATAGCAAAGATTAATAAAAGTAAAAGCTGGTTCTTTGAGAAGATATAAAATTGATAAACCATTAGCCAGACTCATCAAGAATAAAAGGGAGAAGACTCAAATCAATAGAATTAGAAATGAAAAAGGAGATGTAACAACTGACACTGCAGAAATACAAAAGATTACTAGACATTACTACAAGCAACTGTATGCCAATAAAATGGACAACCTGGAAGAAATGGACAAATTCTTAGAAATGCACAAGCTGCTGAGACTGAACCAGGAAGAAATAGAAAATAGGAACAGACCAATCACAAGCACTGAAATTGAAACTGTAATTAAAAATCTTCCAACAAACAAAAGCCCAGGACCTGATGGCTTCACAGGCGAATTCTATCAAACATTTAGAGAAGAGCTAACACCTATCCTTCTCAAACTCTTCCGAAAGATAGCAGAGGGAGGAACACTCCCAAACTCATTCTATGAGGCCATCACCCTGATACCAAAACCAGACAAAGACGTCACAAAGAAAGAAAACTACAGGCCAATATCACTGATGAACATAGATGCAAAAATCCTCAACAAAATACTAGCAAACAGAATCCAACAGCACATTAAAAGGACCATACACCATGATCAAGTGGGCTTTATTCCAGGAATGCAAGCATTCTTCAATATACGCAAATCAATCAACGTGATACACCATATTAATAAACTGAAGGAGAAAAACCATATGATCATCTCAATAGATGCAGAGAAAGCTTTTGACAAAATGCATTACCCATTTATGATAAAAACCCTGCAGAAAGTAGGCATAGAGGGAACTTACCTCAACATAATAAAGACCATATATGACAAACCCACAGCCAGCATTGTTCTCAATGGTGAAAAACTGAAACCATTTCCACTAAGATCAGGAACAAGACAAGGTTGCCCACTCTCACCACTATTATTCAACATAGTTTTGGAAGTTCTAGCCACAGCAATCAGAGAAAAAAAAGAAATAAAAGGAATCCAAATCAGAAAAGAAGAAGTAAAGCTGTCACTGTTTGCAGATGACATGATACTATACATAGAGAATCCTAAGGATGCTACCAGAAAACTACTAGAGCTAATCAATGAATTTGGTAAAGTTTCAGGATACAAAATTAATGCACAGATATCTCTGGCATTCTTATACACTAATGATGAAAAATCTGAGAGTGAAATTAAGAAAATACTCCCATTTACCATTGCAACAAAACGAATAAAATATCTAGGAATAAACCTACCTAAGGAGACAAAAGACTTGTATGCAGAAAACTATAAGACACTGATGAAAGAAACTAAAGATGATACAAATAGGTGGAGAAATATACCATGTTCTTGGATTGGAAGAATCAACATTGTGAAAATGACTCTATTACCCAAAGCAATCTACAGATTCAATGCGATCCATATGAAATTACCACTGGCATTTTTTACAGAACTAGAACAAAGAATTTCACAATTTGTATGGAAACACAAAAGACCCCGAATAGCCAAAGCAAACTTGAGAACGAAAAATGGAGCTGGAGGAATCAGGCTCCCCGACTTCAGACTATACTACAAGGCCACAGTAATCAAGACAGTATGGTACTGGCACAAAAACAGAAATATAGATCAATGGAACAGGATAGAAAGCCCAGAGATAAACCCACACACATATGGTCACCTTATCTTTGATAAAGGAGGGAAGGATATACAGTGGAGAAAAGACAGCCTCTTCAATAAGTGGTGCTGGGAAAACTGGACAGCTACCTGTAGAAGTATGAAAATAGAACATTCCCTAACACCACACACAGAAATAAACTCAAAATGGGTTAAAGACCTAAATGTAAGGCCAGACACTATCAAACTCTTAGAGGAAAACATAGGCAGAACGCTCTGTGACATAAATCACAGCAAGATCCTTTTTGACCCATCTCCTAGAGAAATGGAAATAAAAACAAAAATAAACAAATGGGACCTAATGAAACTTAAAAGCTTTTGCACAGCAAAGGATACCATAAACAAGACCAAAAGACAACCCTCAGAATGGGAGAAAATATTTGCAAATGAAGCAAGTGACCAAGGATTAATATCCAAAATTTATAAGCAACTCATGCAGCTCAATAACAAAAAGACAAAAACCCAATCCAAAATTGGGCAGAAGAACTAAATAGACATTTCTCCAAAGAAGATAAACAGATTGCCAACAAACACATGAAAGAATGCTCAACATCATTAATCATTAGAGAAATGCAAATCAAAACTACAATGAGATATCATGTCACACCAGTCAGATTGGCCATCATCAAAAACTCTAGAAACAATAAATGCTGGAGAGGGTGTGGAGAAAGGGAACACTCTTGCACTACTGGTGGGAATGTAAATTGATACAGCCACTATGGAGAACAGTATGGAGGTTCCTTAAAAAACTACAAATAGAACTACCGTACGACCCCACAATCCCACTACTGGGCATATACCCTGAGAAAACCATAATTCAAAAAGTGTCATGTACCACAATGTTCATTGCAGCTCTATTTATGATAGCCAGGACATGGAAGCAACCTAAGTGTCCATCAACAGATGAAAGGATAAAGAAGATGTGGCACATATATACAATGGAATATTACTCAGCCATAAAAAGAAATGAAACTGAGTTATTTGTAATGAGGTGGATAGACCTGGAGTCTGTCATACAGAGTGAAGTAAGTCAGAAGGAGAAAAACAAATACCGTATGCTAACACATATATATGGAATCTAAGAAAAAAATGTCATGAAGAGATTAGTGGTAGGACAGGAATAAAACATAGACCTAGTAGAGCATGGACTTGAGGATATGGGGAGGGGGTAGGGTAAGATGTGATGAAGTGAGAGAGTGGCAGGGACATATATACACTACCAAATGTAAATTAGATAGCTATTGGGAAGCTCCCGCATAGGACAGGGAGATCACCTCTGTGCTTTGTGACCACCTAGAGGGGTGGGTGGGAGGGAGGGTGACACAAGAGGGAAGAGATATGGGAACATATGTATATGTATAACTGATTCACTTTGTTGTAAAGGAGAAACTAACACACTATTGTAAAACAGTTATACTCCAATAAAGATGTTTAAAAAAAAAAAAGGACAATAGAAATGATCCTGTTTAATCTTTCTTAAGTACAGTCCCACTGTAATCCTGCTTCCTAAAGAGGGATTATAAACCATCACCTGGGCTCAACTGGAATGTGCCTGGAACTTCTCAGCAAAAAGTTTTACAAGTAGTGTCTTGAATAGTAATTCAAGCTCTAACTTTTAGAGCTGGCTGACTCCTCCAAGATGTTTAGATGTTATTTATTTTGTGGAGAGTTACTTTTCGTGGTCTGCTGGAACGTGTGATGCAGGTGGCCTCGAAGTTAGCCAGAGACATTCAGGGCAAGGGAAACAACTCATCAGGTTACCCTTAACGCTGCCACAAGGGATATGACCTCCACCTTCTGGACCCCAGCCCTTCATGAAAGGCAATGCGTCCTATTCACTGGACGTAGAGAACAAGGAAGAAAGAACTAAAATTGTTCACCCCTATCCAGCTGTCATTTCCACCCCTGGCCACAGGGAAGAGTCTCACAATTTGGATCCGAGGTAATGGGTCTTGGGGACACATTTAATGAAGCGTCTTGGATAGCCGGCCGCAGTGTTGGGCCACTTAGGAGGTTATTCTAGCAATTCATGGTTCACAAAAGCATCACACTTGTCCAGTTCCCCCAAGGCTGTTGTATCAGAATGAGAGACTTATTTCTCATTGACTAATTAGCTCCTAAGACCCACTCTTTAGAAGTAGATGCCTAATTATTATTGGCTCAACTGCCTTATCTTATTCAGGGAGAAAAAGCTCAATAGCTCCAGGAATTAAAAGGGTATCAGCCTCTCTCTTTAATGTTCATGGGGCTTTTGTGTATGGAAAGGAACAGGCACTAGTATTTGTATTTTGTTTAATGCTTAATTCATTCAACTCATATACCTAATAAAGGACATTTTGAAAGCCCTTTATCCTTAAGCATTTAGTCATTGATTACAAGCTTGATGAATTCAATTCCCTCATACAATTTAAATTGCAATTACCAATGTTGTATGGCTGATTTTTCTAAAAGCTTTCAGTGTATTAAAGAACAGACAAAACAAACAAAGCACAATCATTTCAAAACTATTTAGAACTCTTTCACACACACACACACACACACACACACACACACACACACACAAAAGCTCCCCAAGTGCTAAAATCATAGATTTAATCTTTTTCCCAAATGCTTATCCTTTTCAGGGGTTTCAAATTCCATGCTTCCTAGGGCTTCAGTAATCCTAACAGAAACCATTTCAAAAATTTCCTAGAGTTTTCGTGATTTTATTGGACCCAGAAAGAAATGTGCTCCATCTCAAGAAAGCTTAGAAGGCAGGTGCTAGATTGATGACATGGTGGCTTTTGGCCAGAACATAGGATTTTGTCTGGCAATCCTCTGATGACCAGGCCAAATACATTTTTCGCCAAAGTTTCATTTACAGGACACTTAACACCCATGGTTTTCATTTCTGAGGTTAGAAGTCCTCTCCCCAAATGAGTTTCTTTAAGTCTCAACTTAATCAACCGTCCTCATTGCCCTGTCATTACAAAATATTGACCTGGTTTCTTGGCAATGTTAAAAATATATGTATTTCCACCACTTTGGAAATTTTGTTGCAATTTCTTATAGAGTTAAACCCACATCTACACTGTGACTCAGAACTCCACTCTGAAGTATTTACCCAAGGAAATAAAAACATGCTCACAAAAAGACTTGTAAAAGCATGTCCATAGCAGTTTTATTTATGAGAGCCAAAAACCAGAAACACTATCCATCAGTAAGAAAATAGAATAACAAATTGTGAATTACTTAAATAAATATGAATTATTATTATTAAATAAATATGAATATAATATTTATTCATATAATAAAATACTACTCAACTATTAGAAATAATAAACTGCTATATATACCAATCTGGATTAATCCCCAAAATACTATGTTGAATGAAAGAAGCCAGACATGAGAGCACATACTGTACAATTCCATTTATACAAAATTCAAGAACAGGCAATACTGGGCTTCCCTGGTGGCGCAGTGGTTGAGAATCTGCCTGCCAATACAGGAGACACGGGTTTGAGCCCTGGTCTGGGAAGATCCCACATGCCGCGGAGCAACTGGGCCGGTGAGCCACACTACTGAGCCTGCGCGTCTGGAGCCTGTGCTCCGCAACAAGAGAGGCCGCGATAGTGAGAGGCCCATGCACCGCGATGAAGAGCGGCCCCCGCTTGCCGCAACTAAAGAAAGCCCTCACACAAAAACGAAGACCAAACACAGCCAAAAATAAATAAATAAAATTTTTAAAAAAAGAACAGGCAACACTAATCTATGGTGATAAAAACAAGAACAATGGTTTCCTATGTGGAGTGGGGATAGACTGGGAGGAGGCATGAGGGAAACTTCTGGGTGATGCAAACGTTCTATATTCTGATTGGTATATTGGTTTCATGGGTTACATTTGTCAACTCATCAAACTATATACTTAAAATCTACTCATTTCACTGTATATAAATTTCCCATCAATGTATACAAAATATGCATGCCCCCTCAAAAAAATATATATGTAAAATATGTATTATACACACACACACACACACACACACACACACACAAGCAAACATAAAAGTCTATCTGGAGGCACTGAAAATGACTAAGGCAGTGAGGACATGAGGAACAAAATTCAAGAAGAAAGAGTAATTCAGAGAACTAACCCAACGTTTAGTTACATTTGTCCTTCTGAGGCATCTGCTGGTTCAAGAATGGAGACAATCTGAGAAGCAGAGTTTGGGGCAGTTTAAGTGGGGTTGAGATGGAACACAGCCTAAAGTGGGAAAGGAATTTGAGCTCAGGGCCCACCATTAGGAAGAGACTTGGCAAACAGGTGTGAAGTACAGTTGGGATGCCCCAAAGAGTTATAGTCTAAGAGTCAAGGAAACCCAAAACAGATGAGTTCACCAAAGACTGAAGCCCAGGTTCAAATCAACTCAGTCCTCAGTTAGACTAAAGGGAGCTTTCTCCATCCTAACTGCCTGAAAAAGCAGATGCAAACCCTGTCAAGTCAAAAATAACATAGTCCATAGCCTTAAACTATAGCTAAAACTCTTATAAATAATATCTGGCATTCCATATAAAATAGCCAGACATGATAAAATATGAGAACGAACCAAAGATCAAAAGAAAATAAACACACACACACACAAAGACTACAGGAGATCCAGGTATTGAAGACATGATTTAAAATCATTGAAGACATGATTTTAAAATATGATTAATGTGTTCAAAAAATCAGATATGATAGAGAACTTCAGAAAAACTAGAAACCATAAAGAAAGAACCAAATGGAAAAGGAGTGATATACTCAATAACAAATTAAGAGCTCAATAGATTAGTTTACTTGTATTTTATTAAAATTTAAAACTGTTAAAATTAGTAGGGTCAGCTTGAAGTTTGTTTATCTGAGAAACAAGTGAGTTTGTAATTAGTGTTCCTTTTCAAGCTGTTGGCCAATTTATAAACTTGTGATATACTTTTGGGTTCCATTTTTAAATAGTTAATGTGTATGACTACTGTGTTCACTACTGGGCTCTTCTTCTCCTTGGCCACCATATGAAACCACTAACACTGATCAATCTTTCCTGTTTAGGGTACCAACATTACCTTTTCCATTCTTTTTTGGCTTACTGACGCATTTTGTTCATTTCTTAGACACAGACAGTTTCCCTTGGTTACCAAAGGGGAAAGGGGGAGGGGGAGGGATAAATTGGGAATCTGGGATTAACAGATACACTACTATATATATATAGTAGTGTATCTGTTAATATATATCTACTATATATATATATATATATATATGTAACTGAATCACTTTGCTGTACACCGGAAACTAACACAACACTGTAAATCAACTATACTTCAATAAAATAAAAAATTTCTTAAAAATAGATAAACAAGGACCTACTGTATAGCACAGGGAACTATACTCAATATCTTGTACTAACCTATAATTGAAAAGAATCTGAAAAAAACTGAATCACTTTGCTCTACATCTGAAACATTATAAATCAGCTTTACTTCAATTAAATTTTTTAAAAAAATTTTGTTCATTTCTTCTTGCATATACAGATAAAAACAATATATATCTATACTCCTAGATAACCTTGTGTAACTGAGTATAGAAAACATCCATATAGGGCTTCCCTGGTGGCGCAGTGGTTGAGAATCCGCCTGCCGATGCAGGAGACACGGGTTCGTGCCCTGGTCCGGGAAGATCCCACATGCCGCGGAGCAACTAAGCCCGTGAGCCATGGCCGCTAGGCCTGTGCGTCCGGAGCCTGTGCTCCGCAACGGGAGAGGCCACAACAGTGAGAGGCCCACGTACCGAAAAAAAAAAAAAAAAAAAAAAAAAAAAAAAAAAAAGAAAACATCCATATATATTCATGCTTTCCTACTTATTATATCATCCTTATTTTGTATTATACTTTTATTCATGTATACTTTAGATTAACTTTCTCTTTTAATCATCACCAAAAGGCATGGCTTTCTACAAATACAACTGGCTTCAGTTGGCTATTATTACTGTCATCATTATCATTGATAATAATAATATGTATGCCCCTTTAAATCACCTCGTTTTATTACTTTCTCTGGTGTTCTCAGAAACGTTCTTGTTTCTTGGTAACCACAGTATGTTCCAGATTATCCTTATTTTCTCTTACTCTAAGATAGTGGTTTATAGCCAGGGCTGAGTTTTCTCCCAAGGGACATTTAGCAATGTCTGGACACATGTTTGGTTGTCACAGCAGAGTGGGAGCACATTTGGGGGTCGGGGGGAGGAGGAAGTAGGAGTGTGACAATGGTGCTGCTGGCATCTAGACGGGAGAGGTCAGGGATGCTGCTAAACATCCTACAATATGCAGGACCGCGCCCCACAAACTGTCATTGGACCTCAAATGTCAGTAGTGTAGAGGTTGAGAAACCCTGATATGAGATATATAATCAAATAACCTGCAAAGAGTTCTTGTTATTTTGGAAGGTGTAAGAGTTTTACAGCTGCTGATGGGTGAGCACCCTACTGCCACTGTTACTAGATTGATAAAAAAAATTTTTAAGGTCAAGTTCAAATTTATAATTTACAAGTTATCTCACCATCTTGTTGTCTCTTTCTTATAATACATAGTTTTCTCAGCCACTAAGACTTTCTCCTACATTGGCAGAAACATTTTTGTGATCAAGTCAAGAGTGACCTATTTAAGGTAGACTGCATGTAACAGTTCTTATGGTTCACACAATGACAACATTTGTTCTCCTTTCCTCATCCTTCAAGGAAAAGAAATTACAAAGAGAACTTGAAGAACTTTCATAAAATGCTATTGATAATCTTTCCACAGATTAATCATACTACCCAGATACAGGATTTCTTGGTTGGCAAACAGCACCCTGGCTATTTCTTCAAAAAAATGTCTGGGAGGAAACAAGATGGCAGAGTAGAAGGATGTGCACTCACTCCCTCTTGCAAGAACACCAGAATCACAACTAGCTGCTGGACAATAATCGACAGGAAGACACTGGAACTCACTAAAAATGATATCCCACATCCAAAGACAAAGAAGAAGCCACAATGAGATGGTAAGAGGGGCACAATCACAGTAAAATCAAGTCCAATAACTGCTGGGTGGGTGACTCACAGACTGGAGAACACTTATACCACAGAAGTCCACCCACTAGAGTGAAGGTTCTGAGCCCCACGTCAGGTTTCCCAACCTGGGGGTCCGGCAACAGGAGGAGGAATTCCTAGAGAATCAGACTTTGAAGCCTAGTGGGATTTGATTGCAGAACTTCGACAGGACTGGGGAAAACAGAGACTCCACACTTGGAGGGCACACACAAAGTAGTGTGCACATCGGGACCCAGGGGAAGGAGCAGTGACCCCAGGGGAGACTGAACCACACCTACCTGCTAGTGTTGGAGGGTCTCCTGCAGAGGCAGGGGGTGGCTGTGGCTCACTGTCGGGACAAGAACACTGGCAGCAGAAGTTCTGGGAAGTACTCCTTGGCGTGAGTCTTCCCAGAGTCTGTCATTGGCCCCACCAAAGAGCCCAGGTAGGCTCCAGTGTTGGGTTGCCTCAGGCCAAACAACCAAGAGGGAGGGAACCCAGCCCCACCCATCAGCAGTAAGCAGATTAAAGTTTTAATGAGCTCTGCCCACAAGGGCAACAGTCAGCTCTACCCACCACCAGTCCCTCCCATCAGGAAACTTACACAAGCCTCTTAGATAGCCTCATCCACCAGAGGGAAGACAGCAGAAGCAAGAACTACAATCCTGCATCTTGTGGAACAAAAACCACACTCACAGAAAGACAGACAAGATGAAAAGGCAGAGGGCTATGTACCAGATGAAGGAACAAGATAAAACCCCAAAAAACAACGAAATGAATTGGAGATAGGCAACCTTCCAGAAAAAGAATTCAGAATAATAATAGTGAAGATGATCCAGACCTCAGAAAAAGAATGGAGGCAAAGATTGAGAAGATGCAACAAATGTTTAACAAAGACCTAGAAGAGGGGGAGCGAGAAGATGGCGGAAGAGTAAGACGCGGGGATCACCTTCCTCCTCACAGATACATCAGAAATACATCTACACGTGGAACTTCTCCTATAGAACACCCACCGAACGCTGGCAGAAGACCTCAGACCTCCCAAAAGGCAAGAAACTCCCCACGTACCTGGGTAGGGCAAAAGAAAAAAGAATAAACAGAGACAAAAGAATAGGGATGGGACCTGCACCAGTGGGAGGGAGCCGTAAAGGAGGAAAGGTTCCCACACACTAGAAGCCCCTTCGCGGGCGGAGACTGCGGGTGGCAGAGGGGGAAGCTTCAGAGCCGCGGAGGAGAGCGCAGCCACAGGGTGCGGAGGGCAAAGCGGAGAGATTCCCGCACGGAGGATCGGTGCAGATCAGCACTCACCAGCCCGAGAGGCTTGTCTGCTCACCCGCGGCGGGCGGGGCTGGGAACTGAGCCTCGGGCGGATCCCAGGGAAAGGTCTGGAGTTGGCAGAGCGAAAACAGCCTGAAGGGGTTAGCGCACCACGGCTGGCCGGGAGGGAGTTCGGGAGAAGTCTGGAGCTGCCGAAGAGGCAAGAGACCTTTTCTTCCCTCTTTACCTCCTGCTGCGTGAGGAGAGGGGCTTAAGGGCGCCGCTTAAAGAAGCTCCAGAAACGGCGGCGGAGCCGCCGAAGAGACAAGAGACTTTTTCTTGCCTCTTCGCTTCCTGGGGCGCGAGGAAAGGGAATTAAGGGCACCACATTAAAGGAGCTCCAGAAACGGGCGCGAGCTGCGGCTGTCGGCACGAACAACAGAGACGGGTGTGGGACGCTAGGGTTGCTACTGCCGCCACCAAGAGGCCTGTGTGCGAGCGCAGGTCACTCTCCACACCGCCCCTCCCGGGAGCCTGTGCAGCCCGCCAGTGCCGGGGTCCCGGGATCCTGGGACTGCTTCCCCGGGAAAACGCGCGGTGTGCCTCGGGCCGGTGCAGCGTCACGCCGGCCTCCGTGCCCCCACCCCCGCCTGAGTGAGCCAGAGACCACGAATCAGCTGCTCCGTTAACGCTGCTCCTTTGACCCCGCCCTCTCTGAGCGAAGGGCAGACGCTCTCGGATGACCTGCGCGCAGAGGCGGGGCCAGGTCCAGGGCTGAGCCCCAGGAGCTGTGCGAACAAAGAGAGGGGGAGGTCCCTCCCAGCAGCCTCAGAAACAGCGGGTTAAAGCTCCACAGTCAGCTTGAAGTGCCCTGCATCTGTGGAAAACCTGAATAGACAGCGAAATATCCCAGGTTGAGGAAGTGGACTTTGGGAGCAAGATATACTATTATTTTCCCCTTTTTTTCTATTTGTGAGTGTGTATGTGGGTGCTGCTGTGTGAGATTTTGTCTGTGTAGCTTTGTTTTCACCATTTGTCCTGGGGTTAGACGGACCATTTTTTTTTTTTTTTTTTGGTCCTTTTTCTTTTTTCTTTAATAGAAATTTTTCTTCTTAACAATTATTTTGTTATTTTAATAACTGTATTTTACCCTACTTTATTTTGTCTTCTCCCCTTTCTTTCTTCCTTTCTTCCCTCCTTTCTTTCCTATTTCCCTCCTTCCTTCCTTCCTCCCTTCCTTCCTTTATTCCCTCCTTCCTTCCTCCCTTCCTTTCTTCCTAGCTCCCTTTCTTTACTCCCTCCTTCCTTCCTCCCTTCCTTGCTTCCTCCCTCCCTTCCTTTCTTTATTCCCTCCTTCCTTCCTCCCTTCCTTTCTTCCTCCCTCCCTTCCTTTCTTTATTCCCTCCTTCCTTCCTCCCTTCCTTATTTCCTCCCTCCCTTTCTTTATTCCCTCCTTCCTTCCTCCCTTCCTTTCTTCCTCCCTCCCTTCCTTTGTTTATTCCCTCCTTCCTTCCTCCCTTCCTTTCTTCCTCCCTCCCTTCCTTTCTTTATTCCCTCCTTCTTTCCTCCCTTCCTTTCTTCCTCCCTCCCTTCCTTTCTTCCTCCCTCCCTTCCTTTCTTCCTTCCTTCCCTCCCTTCCTCCTTTCTTCCTTCCTTTCTTGCCTTTCTATTTTTTTCTCCCTTTTGTTTTGAGCCGTGTGGATTAAAGGCTCTTGGCACTCCAGCCAGGTGTCAAGGCTGTGTCTCTGAGGTGGGAGAACTAACCTCAGGACACTGGTCCACAAGAGACCTCTCAGCTCCACGTAATATCAAACAGCGAAAATCTCCCAGAGATCTCCATCTCAACACCAAGACCCAGATTCACTCAAGGACCAGCAACGAACACTGCTGGACACCCTATACCCAACAAAGAGCGAGACAGGTCTACAGCCCCATCCATTAGCAGAGAGGCTGCCTAGAATCACAGTAAGGCTACCGACATCCCCATACACGCCCCCAGACGTGGACCTGCCCACCAGGGAGACGGGATCCAGCCTCATCCACCAGAACAGGGGCACTGGTCCCCCCAACCAGGAAACCTGCTCAACCCACTGAACCAACCTCAGCCACTGGGGACAGCCACCAAAAATAGATAGAAATACGAACCTGCAGCCTGCAAAAGGGAGACCCCAAACACAGTAAGATAAGCAAAATGAGAAGACAGAAAAAAACACAGCAGATGAAGGAACAAGATAAAAACACACCAGACCTAACAAATGAAGAGGTCATAGCCAATCTACCTGAAAGAGAATTTAGAATAATGATGGTGAAGATGATGCAAAATCTTGGAAATAGAATAGACAAATTGCAAGAAACAGTTAACAAGGACCTAGAAGAAATAAAGAGGAAGCAAGTAACGATGAGCAACACAATAAATGAAATGAAAAATACTCTAGACGGGATCAATAGCAGAATAACTGAGGCAGAAGGACGCATAAGTGACCTGGAAGATAAAATAGTGGAAATAACTACTGCAGAGCAGAAGAAAGAAAAAAGAATGAAAAGAACTGAGGACAGTCTCAGAGATCTCTGGGACAACATTAAACGCACCAACATTCGAATCATAGGGGTCCCAGAAGAAGAAGAGAAAAAGAAAGGGACTGAAAAAATATTTGAAGAGATTATAGTTGAAAACTTCCCTAATATAGGAAAGGAAATAGTCAACCAAGTCCAGGAAGCACAGAGAGTCCCATACAGGATAAACCCAAGGATAAACACGCCAAGACACAGAATAATCAAACTGTCAAAAATTAAATACAAAGAAAACATATTAAAAGCAGCAAAGGAAAAACAACAAATAACACACAAGGGAATCCCCATAAGGCTAACATCTGATCTTTCAGCAGAAACTCTACAAGCCAGAAGGGAGTGGCAGGACATATTTAAAGTGATGAAGGAAAAAAACCTACAACCAAGATGACTCTACCCAGCAAGGATCTCATTCAGATTGGATGGAGAAATTAAAACCTTTACAGACAAGCAAAAGCTGAGAGAGTTCAGCACCACCAAACCAGCTTTACAACAAATGCTAAAGGAACTTCTCTAAGCAAGAAACATAAGAGAAGGAAAAGACCTACAAGAACAACCTGAAACAATTAAGTAAATGGTAATAGGAACGCACATATCAATAATTACCTTAAATGTAAATGGATTAAATGCTCCCACCAAAAGACACAGACTGGCTGAATGGATACAAAAACAGGACCCATATATATGCTGTCTACAAGAGACCCACTTCAGACCTCGGGAAACTTACAGACTGAAAGTGAGGTGATGGAAAAAGATGTTCCATGCAAATGGAAATCAGAAGAAAGCTGGAGTAGCAATTCTCATATGAGACAAAATAGACTTTAAAATAAAAACAATTACAAGAGACAAAGAAGGACACTACATAATGATCCAGGGATCGATCCATGAAGAAGATATAACAATTGTAAATATTTATGCACCCAACATAGGCGCACCTCAATACATGAGGCAAATACTAACAGCCATAAAAGGGGAAATCGACAGTAATACAATCATAGTAGGGGACTTTAACACCCCACTGTCACCAATGGACTGATCATCCAAAATGAAAATAAATAAGGAAACACAAGCTTTAAATGATACATTATACAAGATGGATTTACTTGATATTTATAGGACATTCCATCCAAAAACAACAGAATACACATTTTTCTCAAGTGCCCATGGAACATTCTCCAGGATAGATCATATCGTGGGTCATAAATCTAGCCTTGGCAAATTTAAGAAAATTGAAATCGTATCAAGTATCATTTCTGACCACAACACTATGAGACTAGATATCAATTACAGGAAAAGATCTGTAAAAAATACAAACACATGGAGGCTAAACAATACACTACTTAACAACGAAGTGATCACTGAAGAAATCAAAGAGGAAATAAAAAAGTACTTAGAAACAAATGACAATGGAGACACGATGACCCAAAACCTATGGGATACAGCAAAAGCAGTTCTAAGAGGCAAGTTTATAGCAATACAATCATACATTAAGAAACAGGAAGCATCTCGAATAAACAACTTAACTTTGCACCTAAAGCAATTAGAGAAGGAAGAACAAAAAAACCCCAAATTTAGCAGAAGGAAAGAAATCATAAAGATCAGATCAGAAATAAATGAAACAGAAATGAAGGAAACAATAACAAAGATCAATAAAAGTAAAAGCTGGTTCTTTGAGAAGATAAATAAAATTGATAAACCATTAGCCAGACTCATCAAGAAAAAAAGGGAGAAGATTCAAATCAATAGAATTAGAAATGAAAAAGGAGATGTAACAACTGACTGCAGAAATACAAAAGATTATTATAGATTACTACAAGCAACTGTATGTCAATAAAATGGACAACCTGGAAGAAATGGACAAATTCTTAGAAATGCACAACCTGCCAAGACTGAACCAGGAAGAAATAGAAAATAAGAACAGACCAATCACAAGCACTGAAATTGAAACTGTGATTAAAAATCTTCCAACAGGGCTTCCCTGGTGGCGCAGTGGTTGAGAATCCGCCTGCCGATGCAGGAGGCACGGGTTCGTGCCCTGGTCCGGGAAGATCCCACATGCCGCGGAGCGGCTAGGCCCGTGAGCCATGGCCGCTGGGCCTGCGTGTCCGGAGCCTGTGCTCCGCAACGGGAGAGGCCACAACAGTGAGAGGCCCGCATACCGCAAAAAAAAAAAAAAAAAAAAATCTTCCAACAAACCAAAGCCCAGGACCAGATGGCTTCACAGGCGAATCCTATCAAACATTTAGAGAAGAGCTAACACCTATCCTTCTCAAACTCTTCCGAAAGATAGCAGAGGGAGGAACACTCCCAAACTCATTCTATGAGGCCACCATCACCCTGATACCAAAACCAGACAAAGACGTCACAAAGAAAGAAAACTACAGGCCAATATCACTGATGAACATAGATGCAAAAATCCTCAACAAAATACTAGCAAACAGAATCCAACAGCACATTAAAAGGATCATACACCATGATCAAGTGGGGTTTATTCCAGGAATGCAAGGATTCTTCAATATATGCAAATCAATCAACGTGATACACCATATCAACAAACTGAAGGAGAGAAACCATATGATCATCTCAATAGATGCAGAGAAAGCTTTTGACAAAATTCAACACCCATTTATGATAAAAACCCTGCAGAAAGTAGGCATAGAGGGAACTTTCCTCAATATAATAAAGGCCATATATGACAAACCCACAGCCAGCATTGTTCTCAATGGTGAAAAACTGAAACCATTTCCACTAAGATCAGGAACAAGACAAGGTTGCCCACTCTCACCACTCTTATTCAACGTAGTTTTGGAAGTTCTAGCCACAGCAATCAGAGAAGAAAAAGAAATAAAAGGAATCCAAATCAGAAAAGAAGAAGTAAAGCTGTCACTGTTTGCAGATGACATGATACTATACATAGAGAATACTAAGGATGCTACCAGAAAACTACTAGAGCTAATCAATGAATTTGGTAAAGTAGCAGGATACAAAATTAATGCACAGAAATCTCTGGCATTCTTATACACTAATGATGAAAAATCTGAGACTGAAATTAAGAAAACACTCCCATTTACCATTGCAACAAAAAGAATAAAATATCTAGGAATAAACCTACCTAAGGAGACAAAAGACTTGTATGCAGAAAACTATAAGACACTGATGAAAGAAATTAAAGATGATACAAATAAGTGGAGAAATATACCATGTTCTTGGATTGGAAGAATCAACATAGTGAAAATGACTCTATTACCCAAAGCAATCTACAGATTCAATGCAATCCCTATCAAATTACCACTGGCATTTTTTACAGAACTAGAACAAAGAATTTCACAATTTGTATGGAAACACAAAAGACCCCGAATAGCCAAAGCAATCTTGAGAACGAAAAATGGAGCTGGAGGAATCAGGCTCCCCGACTTCAGACTATACTACAAGGCTACAGTAATCAAGACAGTATGGTACTGGCACCAAAACAGAAATATAGATCAATGGAACAGGACAGATAGCCCAGAGATAAACCCACACACATATGGTCACCTTATCTTTGATAAAGGAGGGAAGGAAACACAGTGGAGAAAAGACAGCCTCTTCAATAAGTGGTGCTGGGAAAACTGGACAGCTACCTGCAGAAGTATGAAATTAGAACACTCCCTAACACCATACACAAAAATAAACTCAAAATGGGTTAAAGACCTAAATGTAAGGCCAGACACTATCAAACTCTTAGAGGAAAACATAGGCAGAACGCTCTATGACATCAATCACAGCAAGATCCTTTTTGACCCATCTCCTAGAGAAATGGAAATAAAAACAAAAATAAACAAATGGGATCTAATGAAACTTAAAAGCTTTTGCACAGCAAAGGATACCATAAACAAGACCAAAAGACAACCCTCAGAATGGGAGAAAATATTTGCAAATGAAGCAACTGACAAAGGATTAATCTCCAAAATATACAAGCAGTTCATGCAGCTCAATATCAAAAAAACAAACAACCCAATCCAAAAATGGGCAGAAGAACTAAATAGACATTTCTCCAAAGAAGATATACAGATTGCCAACAAACACATGAAAGAATGCTCAACATCATTAATCATTAGAGAAATGTAAATCAAAACTACAATGAGATATCATCTCACACTGGTCAGATTGGCCATCATCCAAAACTCTAGAAACAATAAATGCTGGAGAGGGTGTGGAGAAAAGGGAACACTCTTGCACTGTTGGTGGGAATGTAAAATGATACAGCCACTATGGAGAACAGTATGGAGGTTCCTTATAAAACTACAAATAGAACTACCATATGACCCAGCAATCCCACTACTGGGCATATACCCTGAGAAAACCATAATTCAAAAAGAGTCATGTACCAAAATGTTTATTGCACCTCTATTTATGATAGCCAGGACATGGAAGCAACCTAAGTGTCCATCAACAGATGAATGGATAAGGAAGATGTGGCACATATATACAATGGAATATTACTCAGCCATAAAAAGAAATGAAACTGAGTTATTTGTAATGAGGTGGATAGTCCTGGAATCTGTCATACAGAGTGAAGTAAGTCAGAAGGATAAAAACAAATACCGTATGCTAACACATATGTATGGAATCTAAAAAAAAAAAATGTCATGAAGAGATTAGTGGTAGGATGGGAATAAAACACAGACCTACTAGAGCATGGACTTGAGGATATGGGGAGGGGGAAGGGTAAGCTGTGACGATGTGAGAGAGTGGCAGGGACATAGACACACTACCAAATGTAAATTAGATAGCTAGTGGGAAGCTGCAGCATAGCACAGGGAGTTCACCTCTGTGCTTTGTGATTACCTAGAGGGGTGGGATAGGGAGGGTGGGAGGGAGGGTGACAAAAGAGGGAAGAGTTATGGGAACATATGTATATGTATAACTGATTCACTTTGTTGTAAAGGAGAAACTAACACACTATTGTAAAACAGTTATACTCAAATAAAGATGTTAAAAAAATTTAAAAAAATTTTTAAAAAAGACCTAGAAGAATAAAAGAACAAACAAACAGAGATGAACTATACAATAACTGAAATGAAAACTACACTAGAAGGAATCAATAGCAGAATAACTGAGGCAGAAGAACAGATAAGTAACCTGGAAGACAGAACGGTGGAATATACTGCTGTGGGACAGAATAAAGAAAACAGAATGAAAAGAAATGAAGACAGCCTAAGAGACATCTGGGACAACATTAAACACAACAAAATTCACATTAAAGGGGTTCCAGAAGGAGAAGAGAGAGAGAAAGGACCAGAGAAAATATGTGAAGTGATTGTAGTCTAAAACTTCCCT